>NC_074725.1:2778510-2908510 GCF_947242115.1 Biomphalaria glabrata
TTGCTCTAAGTCTAATGGCAATTTTGTTTTTACGCAAAACCTTTTATTTACTTTTTAAATTTTTCAAATGGACGCTCCCCCCCCCTCCCGGCCGACACACACATACACACACACTGACGAGGAGTACTATCGTATTTTTTCCAAAAATCGTAACAATTAGTTTGCTTTTTTAAAAATTCCTAACTTAATAAGTTCCCTGTTCCTCCAGAATGGTAGAAACGGGAACAATTTCGCCGATCTTTTTGTACCTTAAGTATGAGAATTGGTGAGCGATTCAGTGAGTCAGCGAGTGAATCAATGAGTCAGCTAAAGAGTGAATCTGTAAGACCTTTAGTGAGTAAATCAGTGAGTCAGTCAGTGCGCCCAGTGAGTGTCAGTTTGTTGGTGAATCAGGGCTTTGGATTCTTTTGTTTGATCTTAAATAGCAATACCAACAGCTAACTCTTATTTCTTTCTGTCATAAGCTGGCTTATTCAATTTTCCAGTTACCTGATAAAGGTCCCGAAATGAAAAATACATCATAATTTTCGATTGTATACACTTTAGTGTATTACGAAATAGATAGATTATGAAAAAAGTTGTGTTTGACATTCCAGGGACACAGGTCATTAATGGAATAACTGTGTTGTCACAAAAAAATGTCTGAACATCAGGGGGAAGTAATCATCTTCTGCAGACTTACTCCGAACCTGTTTACCGTTCTTGGCAAAGGATATTTTTAACTTTGGAATAATTAAAACAGTGATGCCCAACTTAGTTCGACTTAAGGGCCAATTTAATTACCGACATTCGTGTCGCGGGCCACGTGACCGAAAAGGTGCAGAAAAACAAAATAAAATTTATCTGAGAGAAATTTATCGAAACCTGTAGGTACCTGATAGTTATCTCTTTATTTACACTTCTGAAAATGGCTTCATTTCTCTACTTAAAATGTGAGCAACATTGTAGCTACCTTTACCAACGACTCATTTACTTGTCTCTATTTGTTTTAGTAAATATTCTCATTGGTCCTCCAATCTCTAGGCGTAGTTTAAAATATATTAAATCGTAACAACCAATAATGCCATCATATTTGCTTTTTTTAAACAGCCACTCTTTCCCATTTAAAAAAGCATTATCATGTTCGACAAAAAAGTAAAACTCCGTTCAATTTTCCTGATAGATACTCCATTCCTATTGTCCTATCGTAGTTTTATCGGCTCTCCCATTTCTTAAACGTACAAATGGTAAAGGTCATGATACCCATCCATCAATGAAAAAAAAAAAGCGCCCTTACGTAGGTAAGATCCATTTTTCAACCATTTTTGTTTTCCAAAAAAAAAAAAGGGCCGGGGATGGGATTTTCTACATTTGGCGCCAACATTTCGGCAGGCCGGATAGAACGACGAAGAGCCCAAGGGCCGTATCTTGGGCATCGCTGAATTATATTAATTACAGCTTATCGTTATCTATGAACGTCATTCGGCAATAAAAAAAAACTTACATAAATCAATCAATTTGGTTCATTGACAACGACACAGACCGCAAACATTGCAAATCAAAATATTATTACTGAAAAGCTCATATTCGTTGCGTCAATATCAGAGTAGGGGAAATGACGCCTGTACATTTAGTAGTCTATTAGAGCCTCCGAGCCTCCTGGTGTAAAAATGTACAGTGTCTGATCGGTGTGTGGAGTAATAAAGTCTATTAATTAAACCTAATGAAATGCTCAGAAAGACAAAAACATAGAGGCATATTTATTATTCCATATCCTAGAACAAATTTGTACAAGTGTTGCTTCTTCCCTAGTGCCATTTGAGGATGGAATGGGTTGCCTGAATCAGCCAGGAAAACCAACGACTAAGCAGAGTTTAAGTCATTGATTAACATGCATGACTATATTGACACATAGGACGTAATTATCTTTTAAAGTAACGTCGTGTATAAGGAGTTTAAATACATAGCCATATGAACATCTTAAAAGTAGATGTCAATCAAGACAGCATTCATTTATTAATTGCATGATTGTCCTATTATCAAGCGCAGTAAACCTATTACTAGTAGTCAAAAGTCAGGAGGAATTACTTTATTGTCCTTCCCGTTTTTTTTTTTGGCCAACGGTTAACGAGCAGTTTGACACGTGGCCAGCACAATGGCCAAACGCGTTTAGCCTACTTTTTCCAGCTTAAGTCAGGTATCAACTAGTGCCTTAAAAAGCTTGAAATAAAAAAAAAAATCCCAGTCTACACCGCGTTCCCCAAATTTTTAACAGATCGATCAAATTGATTTTCTGAAATGTACTGAGACCTGTGTTTATTAGTGCCAACCCTACCAGCACGGGGGGAAGGGGGTGTTCTCAAACTAAGGCCTACCTGTTCAACCCGGAATTTGGCCAACACACTTCCATTGGCATCAAACTCAATGCGGCCAGTTTTTCCAAAGAAGGAAACACTCTTCATTGCCTGTTTAGAAAAGAAAAGCCAAATCGATTTATTTTTAACAAACGTAATTTTATTTAAGTTTTTTTCAGCGGCCTCCGAAAGGGGAAAAGACGATATTAGTTTTGTGTGGCCTTTTCACGGAAATTTTTTTTCTTAAGGATTCGAATAAGAGATTGAGCCTTTACAAAACAATGAGATCAATTATAACACATCAGTTAGGCCAGGTTCACATCTAACTTTACATTCACTTTCACCTATCATTTGATCTGCTGACCGCTGGGGCACTACACAAGATCTGTCAACCTTCTTTCTCCATTCTTATTTGCCATTTGTCTTTGATATAATTTCATTCGGATGTTCTTTCTGAAAATATCGAAGCCTGCCTGGGTGGACCAATTCGGGGGCCGATTTTGAGTTTGTGTTTCCACACAAACTCACTTTGTAACCTTGTTTTGTTTTTGGAAATTGAGGCAAATCTATAAAAGTCAAAATTTTGGGCTTACTCGGTTGTACAGAATAGGAAAGTACTGATACCATGCATTTTAAAAACAATTTAGTCATTCGCGTACACTTTTTTTTTTTTACTTATGTAGAGCCAAATTTTAAATCAAATAGTTGACAAATAGCAGATTACTGTGAACCTTCTTCCTCGTTCTCATTTTGCATGTCGAAGGGTTCAGATCAGTAATTCTATATCTGAGATGAACTGCGCAGTGGTTTCCAGATCAGGCTGCTTTCCATATAGAAAGAAAAGCAGGCTGGAGCCGGAGTCAATGGGCCTCATGGCGCATAACACATTGACACGCAACCTCATTACTGTGAATGATCTTTAGTATGAAAATCCCCACTAGACACCCCTTACCTATATAGATGTATTATTTATCGTGTTTTAGAAGGTCGTTACCGTTAATAATTCCAGACCTGTTATGCAGTCTCTTACATTACGCCCTGTTTCCTTTGGGCACTTCCGCTTCACAATGGAGTCCAGCGCATGCGCGTACGTAAGCACTGCGTCATAGGCATACATGGCGTACGTGTGTCCACTCCACCCGGGGAGGTCTGAGGCGCAGTGGTTGCTGGTGCAGTTAGGGTCTGTTAAGGAGCAGCCGAACGTTTCAGTCCAGAACCTGACGTGTAGACATGGGCTAGTTAAGAATTTTTCAAGTTATACATTAGTAAATACTTATGCAAGAACTTAAAACCTATACATATGATTTACAAAATATAAATAAGGGTCTCATGGGTCTGCAGTAAAATGCTTCCGGAGTATTTGGACATGGAGTAGCGCTCTTTCAGAGTTGAATATAATCTACTTCCTTGTCCAAACCTTCCGCAGGACATCGGAGGGATACTAGCGGGCAGGGTACGAACCCTTGTCAATCGAGACAACCGAACGCCAGTCCAGCGCGCATATCACACGACCAGGCAGCCCTCTAATATGGCAGTTTTTGTGTATGGCACTCAAAGGTGCATCCACATTAGGTATCTGATCGAAATGCACAGTTACTTGAAGAATGTGGGGAGCCTAAAGGAGGAGGCCTCCCTTAAGTTGTACATAATTATTTTGTTTATGTATAAATAAAACCTTCATCACAATTAGTGTGTACATAGATTGAAGGAGCAAACAGATAGTGCACCAACCACGACAAACATGTACGTCGCTATTTCTCGAATGACATTAAGATCATCATAGTTTACAATTCCTCCCATTAGCTTGCAAACTCTTCATGGGTTTAGAAATCCAATGGGTAGACACTGGATGGACGTGTATTTTGAAAACGGGCCTATTTTTTTTTTCTAGAAATTTTACAGTTTACGTATATCTTAGGGGGGGGGGGAAGAACTACGTCATTGGCCACATGGGGAAAACTTTTGTTTGACCGCTATAATTAAAAATAATAATAATCACCATCATCTTAAATTTAAATTAGTCTTAAAGCTATTATATTTTGAAAATGGTTTTAGTGGGAATTCCCGCACTCGCCTCAAACGTTACATTCTACTTGGTAAAGAGGTCCATGAATAAATATACGAATTTAAACATTTTGCGCACCGTCTTATGTACAAATCATTAGCTGCACTGGGTTAATAGAAGGACTGGATTGCGAAAGTTCACAGGAAAGACACTTTTAATACTGAAAAAAAATTACAAGAAATGAATATAATAAGAAATTATAAACCAACATCACATTGAAAATGGAGGAATGGATGTTGTTGTTTTTTTAATTTATGATTGTTTGTTGTTGTTTTTTTATTCCTATTCCGTTACATTAGCGAGTCAATTTTTTAAATAATTTTACGATAAACTTAAAATCCAGAAATTATGAAACGAAACAAGAAAAAAAAATGCTATAACAAAAATTAGACAGTAGTTACAAAGTGTTGGTCTCTAGTACTTTCTAAACCAAGGATTGTGATTGTTGTCAGGCGTCATGTTCTTCACGTGACTGTTGTAGTCAGGAGACACCAGTGACTCAAAGCTCACCACCAGACTTCCGGCCAACGACTTTATCAAGTCCTAAAGGAGGAAGAAGAAGAAGAAGAAGAAAAAATAATATCGACATTTGTAACAAAATAATGTAACCCCTTTTCAGACCTTACGATCTAAGAGGCACGTCTGTTTCTAGACCCGACGGTTAACGAGGGTGTCATGTGGCCAGCCTATTGACCTATAGCCTTTGCATCCCCAATTCATGTCAGATATTCATTAGAGTTGGGTAGACTTAGGGCCGTCCGAATAATTCCGAACTTCAAACATACCAGTTTTTTTTTAACTCTTTCTCTCCGTAATTATTTATAACATTCTGGTGGAATCAACGCTGGTATCGTCAGTTAGGAGAGAAAGAGCTAACAAATTCGATTCGAACCCGAGACCTTAAGCGCTATACTACTCAGCCACCAGACAACCAGAGACGTATATTTTTACAAAGCTAATACCAACTCAATCAGTCTGTCTGTCAGTCTGTCTGTCTGGTAAAATGCGTGTACACGTTATTTCTCCCATGTTTCTCCGACACCCGTTCTCTGGTCAAGTTGAAACTTCGCACAATTATTCATTGGCACAGACAAGACATGAATACTATTTTAAACAAAAAAGTAACCAATTATTTAATTAATTACTGGTAATTAATAATTTTGTTTGATACCATACAAGGGAAACTAATCCTTCAGTATTCACAGATACAGATTGTTGGGTTTAGTCCCCTTAAATAATTGTTCTCTTTATCTTTCACTCTTCCAATCAAAGTGATACTATAAACAATTATTATTGGTACCTAACAACACAAGCATCAATTTTAAAAAATACCCAATTAGTCAATTAATTATGGTATTCAATTATTTTGTTTGATATCGAATCAGGGAAGTTACTTGTACATTATTGATAGATATAAATTTTTAGGGCGGAGTTCTTCCCCTTTAGATAAGCTTTGTTTGTTTGTTTTTTTAAATATATTTATATATTTTGCTTGTTCATGTTAAGTTCTATAATGAGGCACATTATGTTACGTAGTTAAACATTTGGGAGTTTTTGGCTTTTTGTCGTTTTAAAAGATAAATCAGAAAAAAAAAAAGAGGGCGTTGTCACACGCGTTATAAGCTAACAAAAGTCATTATACAGCAAGAAACAATTTTCAACAAGAAGGACTTGCGGGAATAGACTCGGATCAATAAATGGAGTAATTATTTTGCTCATGTTGGACTTGCTATGCTAATGTTTGCTAGGTCCAGAGATTCGATAGTACTGACCGGACGTGATTCTTAGTCACTGTTTAATGACGCTTTCAGACCGCTAAGAGTCGTTTGGGATTTTTTTTTTTTTTAGGAAGAAGTCTGGGAAAAAATATGTTTCATGCATTTTTTGGGGAACCATATTTTTACCGATTCTCTTTAATATAAATCTCAACATAGCGTTATTTTAATGGCCGTAGGCCGATATAGATATCGAGTCAGTTGTGCTCTGCTGTAACCAAATGCTGAACAGAAGTTGAAAAAAAGTAGTCTTGGATATATATAGATCTAATGTGCGTAATGGTAGAAGCCCTAGTAGCGTTATATAGGCTACAACCTTGTATTGTAGTTTTACATTAAACTTATACATGTCAGTGAAAGGCTCGTGTTCTTGATTCTATCAAGTGTAAGCTGAATAAATGATTTAACCAGTTTCTGTTGTTGTTTTTTTTACAAATCTATATCTACTAACTCTGTCTGTCTGTCTGTCCGATTTTCTGTCTGGTACAAAGTTTGAATTCATAGTCTCTACCATTTTCCTTTCTCGGATCAAGTTATAATTGTGGCACCATTAATCATTAAACCTGACAGGACACGAATCATAAAAAAGGATACTTTTAATTAATTAAATGTTGGTGGTTAATTATTTTGGGGATTTCGATATGGGAATAAATACTACTTGATGATATATATATATATGTGTGTGGATTTAGTCCCCTTATTATGTTTTGGCCCTTTTTTCTCCCACATCCAATTCTCGGATCAAGTTAAAATTGTGAATAATTATTCATAGTTCATAACAATACACGAATCAATCCAGAAATTAACCAATTAGCTTATCATTTAGTTCTACTTCATTATATTTGTTTTTGTCTAGCAGAAAGGGAGATAAACCCTGAAATTTTCAGATAAATGGCGGTACTTAGCGTTTATTTCCCCTTACAAAAGCTTTGTTTTTTAATAAGTATTATTTTGTATATTGCTTGTTTAAGTCTAAACACACATCGGATAAAGATTTTAGAAAAAATTTACCTTGTCGTTGATAGAGTCGATGGACATTTTCCAGACGTCGTTAGTGAGCCAGAGGAAGTACCCCCCTGTTCCCTGCTTCTGACTGGCCCTAAGTAGATGCACAATGTTCTCGGGGTCAGTGAAGGCTATGACAACCCGAGCATTCTTATGATCTAGAAGATCCTGCCAGATACAATGGGAGTAGAATCAGGCTATTATAATTCCACGAAATAATCACGTGATAAGCACGTGAAGAGTTGAGAACCACAAATTCTTCTCAAAAAGTACTCGAGACTTAAATTTGTCTATAAGGTGAAGTTGTATGAGCAGGGGTGGGGGACTGGCTATATAAACGTTTTTCTTCTTCCTCGTTCTCATTATTATGTTATGCGTTCAGATGACTAGACCAATATATGAGATGAATAGTGCAGCCGTTTCCAAATCAGTGAGCTCTCCATGTAGTTTTTTTTTTTCGAATATACTTATTTATTCAAATTTTTTATGCAAGTTTCTGTGTTTACAAAGCGTACATCAACTTACTCTATCTGTCTGTCTGCCTGTCTGTCTGTCTGGTCCAAATTTTGTACACGTTACTTCTCCCACTTCCCTTTCTAGGATCAAGTTGCAACTTTGAACAATCATTTATTGTCCCTAACAAAACATCTAATCAATAAAATAAAAAAAATAAAATAAATGTATTAAAGGTAATTAATTTATTTAGTCTGATGTAGAATAAAGGACATAAATCCTACAATATCAAGAGATGGATGTAAATGTACAGTTCTTTCTCTTATATAAGCTTTTTTAAAAGGTATTTTTTAAACATATTTTGCTTCTTTATTTAAAAAACAATGTTTTAAAATATCATTGGGGGAGGGGGGGGGTCACTGACCTTCATAACGAGTACATAGTCTTCATAATCAAAGCTTTGGTAGATTTTCTGTGACGTGGCTATGCACACGTTCTTCAGAGCCATAAGTTTACTTCTCAATGTCTGAAAGGAATCAAGACACGTTTCAAGCCTGGTGTTACTGTAATGTCTAGAAAAGTCAACAAGAATCAAGAAACTCTTTAAACGTAATCAGCAACACATCCTTGACCTACACGTGACTAGCAACTGATAGATGTGAACATTGTTCTCTGCATGGCTAAATCTCAAAAATTAGAAAAATAAAGTTACTATTTTTACAAAGCCTATATCAACTCACTCTTTCTGTCTCTCTTTTAAAAAAATTTAACACGTTATTTCTGCTACACCCATTGTCGGATCAAGTTGAAACTTTGCACAATTATTTATTGTACCTAACAAACCATGAAACAACTTTAAAAAAATAACTCATTAGTCAATTAATTATTGATAATGAAATATTTTGTTCGATATCGAAAAAGGGAAACAAATCTACATTATTGAGATATATAGTTGTAAATGTGGAGTTATTCCCGTTAGATAGGCTTTATTATTGGTTTGTTTTCGAAGTATTTTTTTACATTGTTTATTTTTGTATTGCATCCTCTTATAGTATTACAAGCACTCTCTGGTTAAATCTCTTTTGTGACAAAGTAAAGGGGAGAAGGGGGTAGGGGGGACGAGAGTGGAGAGTTGAAAGAAGATTCCCATGTTTATTAAAACTATATTGGGACTCGATCTCGCCCCCCCCCCCTCTGTTAGAAAACCAAAAGTAGTTTATGTTACTAATTGGCAAATCTCACAAAACCTATAATTACTTAATTTAAAACATCAACCCAAACATATGCGTGTCCGTCAGGGTCCCATTCGTTATAGGAATACCTTTCAGGTAAGTGAAGTAGACCACACATTGGTGACACACGGACGGCATCAAGACAACAAGTCACACACAGATGACACACAGATGACACACAGGCGACACACAGATGACACACAGGTGACACACAGGCGGCACACAGATGACACTCTGGTGACACACAGAGGACACACAGGCGACACACAGATGCCACACTGGTGACACACAGATGACACACAGGCGACACACAGGTGACAAACAGGTAACACACAGACAACACACAGATGACACACTGGTGACACATAGACAACACACAGATGACACACTGGTGACACACAGGCGACACACAGATGACACACTGGTAACACACAGATGACACACAGGCGACACACAGATGACACACAGACGATACACAGACGACACACAGATGACACACTGGTGACACACAGATGACACACTGGTGACACACAGATGACAAAAAGGCGACACACAGATGAAACACAGACGACAAGCATATGACACACTGGTGACACACAGGCGACACACATATGACACACTGGTGACACACAGACGACACACATATGACACACAGATGACACACTGGTGACACACAGATGACACACTGGTGACACACAGATGACACGATGACTACAAACATGGGACTTACTTGACGACACACTAGTGTCTCATTGATTACGCACACATATGACACACTGATGACACATATGTCGCATCGATGCGACACAGATGACACAAAAACGACACACATGAGAACCGAGAAGTGTACAATGGATGTTAATGTAAAAGTTATTGTTCTGAACTCCTGGCACATGACAACTAAACTTCACCAAACATATACATCTAACTAAATCCTACTTTCACGCATATAACCCGTGGGTAATATACGTTTCTGCGAATAGATGGCCGCTATGCGGGGTATACAAAGGTGCGGGGTTTACACTATCTATTGTACTCAAAAACATAGTATAACGGAAATTAAGGCCTTTAAACTTCCTAATCTATAGTTCGCTGTGTGGTTGTGAAAAGTGCATCGGGACGTTTTATAAACACCTCATTCTAAGCCTCAAGTTAAACAAATAGTAGGCGACTGATGATAGTACCTTATGTTCCGGTAGTTTACGGAAACTAACGCTTTTGCAAATGCGGGGTATATAAGGGTGCGGGTTGTACTATTTAGTTTTTACTTCTTGTGATATTTTGTGCGGGGTATTCGTATGTGCGGGGTATTCGTATGTGTGGGATATGCGTACGGGCGGGGTAATCGTATGTGCGGGGTATATGCGCGAAAACATGGTATATTCATCACAGCAACACATGAGAAGGGGACATTGATGTTACTTCCCTTTGATGGGTCTGGGTGCACGAGAGACATTGGTCGTTAGCATTGGCTCCCCTAAGAGCGTACATAATGAACTAAAGTAACTGATGAACAAATATCGTAATAAGAGTTTAGTGTTGGACAGACTAGACACTTTGAAAAAGACTAGACATTAGATACTGTCTTGAGACTAGACACTTTGAAAAAGACTAGACATTAGATACTGTCTTGAGACTAGACACTTTGAAAAATACTAGACATTAGATACTGTCTTGAGACTAGACACTTTGAAAAAGACTAGACATTAGATACTGTCTTGAGACTAGACACTTTGAAAAAGACTAGACATTAGATACTGTCTTGAGAACTCAAAAGTTTGATAGACTTGAGAATTTCAAAGACAAATGATATAGTTTCTTAAGCATTAGAAATGTGATGGATGTCTCACCTGGAAAGCTGTTTCGCCAAATTTGCCTTCTACGTAGACAACTGAGATGTAAGTCCATTCAAAGTGAGTTATCAGTTTAATTAGGGCTTCCACCTGAAATAATAAATATGAATATTTGGTGAATATATATATATATATATATATATATATATATATATATATATATATATATATATATATATATATATATATATATATATATATAGATAGATAGATAGATAGATGGATAGTTAGATAGATAGATAGATAGATAGATAGATTGATGATCCCTGATTTAAGTTCATGTCACGTTCATGGATTATGGATAATATGAATGTAGCAGAGCTGTAATTATTTGGAGCTAAATAAGGAATCGATCGAGTAACAAAACAGAGATTAGAAAACTGAATAAAACCAATAATATCTAAAAAGTGGATCAGGATAGATTTACGAAACAAAAGCTTCATTGAGCTTTGCTCTGTTACACGGGCGTATTGGATGAACTAAATTCCAAACTGAAATTCAACAACGACCAAACTAATTACACGTTAGACTCATTTCTGTTTCGTCACTCTTGTGATCTTATCGAGCATGTTTACAGGTAATATCACGAAACGTGAGTTCGATTACATGTAATCCCAGCGTTATCTCGTGACGAGAACATAGTGACACCGAAAAGGTAGAGAGGGCCGTTTTAGTAAAGTTTGGGAGAGGGGGCCGTTTTAGTAAAGTTTGGGAGAGGGGGCCGTTTTAGTAAAGTTGGTAGAGGGTGCCGTTTTAGTAAAGTTGGTAGAGGGGGCCGTTTTAGTAAAGTTTGGGAGAGGGGGCCGTTTTAGTAAAGTTGGTAGAGGGGACCGTTTTCGTAAAGTTGGTAGAGGGGACCGTTTTAGTAAAGTTGGTAGAGGGGACCGTTTTCGTAAAGTTGGTAGAGAGGGCCGTTTTAGTAAAGTTGGTAGAGGGGACCGTTTTCGTAAAGTTGGGAGAAAGGGCCGTTTTAGTAAAGTTGGTAGAGAGGACCGTTTTCGTAAAGTTGGGAGAAAGGGCCGTTTTAGTAAAGTTGGTAGAGAGGGACCGTTTTAGTAAAGTTGGTAGAGGGGACCGTTTTAGTAAAGTTGGTAGAGGGGACCGTTTTCGTAAAGTTGGTAGAGAGGGCCGTTTTCGTAAAGTTGGTAGAGGGGACCGTTTTCGTAAAGTTGGTAGAGGGGACCGTTTTAGTAAAGTTGGTAGAGGGGACCGTTTTAGTAAAGTTGGTAGAGAGGGACCGTTTTAGTAAAGTTGGTAGAGGGGACCGTTTTAGTAAAGTTGGTAGAGAGGGCCGTTTTCGTAAAGTTGGTAGAGAGGGCCGTTTTCGTAAAGTTGGTAGAAAGGGCCGTTTTAGTAAAGTTGGTAGAGAGGACCGTTTTAGTAAAGTTGGTAGAGAGGGACCGTTTTAGTAAAGTTGGTAGAGGGGGCCGTTTTAGTAAAGTTGGTAGAGAGGGCCGTTTTCGTAAAGTTGGTAGAGAGGGCCGTTTTCGTAAAGTTGGTAGAGGGGACCGTTTTAGTAAAGTTGGTAGAGAGGACCGTTTTAGTAAAGTTGGTAGAGAGGGACCGTTTTAGTAAAGTTGGTAGAGGGGACCGTTTTAGTAAAGTTGGTAGAGAGGGCCGTTTTCGTAAAGTTGGTAGAGAGGGCCGTTTTAGTAAAGTTGGTAGAAAGGGCCGTTTTAGTAAAGTTGGTAGAGAGGACCGTTTTAGTAAAGTTGGTAGAGAGGGCCGTTTTAGTAAAGTTGGTAGAGAGGGACCGTTTTAGTAAAGTTGGTAGAGAGGACCGTTTTAGTAAAGTTGGTAGAGAGGGACCGTTTTAGTAAAGTTGGTAGAGGGGGCCGTTTTAGTAAAGTTGGTAGAGAGGGCCGTTTTCGTAAAGTTGGTAGAGAGGGCCGTTTTCGTAAAGTTGGTAGAAAGGGCCGTTTTAGTAAAGTTGGTAGAGAGGACCGTTTTAGTAAAGTTGGTAGAGAGGGACCGTTTTAGTAAAGTTGGTAGAGGGGGCCGTTTTAGTAAAGTTGGTAGAGAGGGCCGTTTTCGTAAAGTTGGTAGAGGGACCGTTTTCGTAAAGTTGGTAGAGAGGGCCGTTTTAGTAAAGTTGGGAGAAAGGGCCGTTTTAGTAAAGTTGGTAGAGGGCACCGTTTTCGTAAAGTTGGTAGAGAGGGCCGTTTTAGTAAAGTTGGGAGAAAGGGCCGTTTTAGTAAAGTTGGTAGAGAGGGCCGTTTTAGTAAAGTTGGGAGAAAGGGCCGTTTTAGTAAAGTTGGTAGAGGGGACCGTTTTAGTAAAGTTGGTAGAGGGGGCCGTTTTAGTAAAGTTTGGGAGAAAAGGCCGTTTTCGTAAAGTTGGGAGAAAAGGCCGTTTTCGTAAAGTTGGTAGAGAGGGCCGTTTTAGTAAAGTTGGTAGAGGGGGCCGTTTTAGTAAAGTTGGGAGAAAGGGCCGTTTTAGTAAAGTTGGTAGAGAGGGCCGTTTTAGTAAAGTTGGGAGAAAGGGCCGTTTTAGTAAAGTTGGTAGAGGGGACCGTTTTAGTAAAGTTGGTAGAGGGGGCCGTTTAAGTAAAGTTTGGGAGAAAATGCCGTTTTCGTAAAGTTGGTAGAGAGGGCCGTTTTCGTAAAGTTGGTAGAGAGGGCCGTTTTAGTAAAGTTGGTAGAGGGGGCCGTTTTAGTAAAGTTGGGAGAAAGGGCCGTTTTAGTAAAGTTGGTAGAGAGGGACCGTTTAAGTAAAGTTGGTAGAGAGGGACCGTTTTAGTAAAGTTGGGAGAAAGGGCCGTTTTAGTAAAGTTGGTAGAGAGGGACCGTTTTAGTAAAGTTGGTAGAGGGGACCGTTTTAGTAAAGTTGGTAGAGGGGACCGTTTTAGTAAAGTTGGTAGAGGGGGCCGTTTTAGTAAAGTTGGAAGAAGGGACCGTTTTAGTAAAGTTGGTAGAGAGGGACCGTTTTAGTAAAGTTGGTAGAGAGGGCCGTTTTAGTAAAGTTGGGAGAAAGGGCCGTTTTAGTAAAGTTGGTAGAGAGGGCCGTTTTAGTAAAGTTGGGAGAAAGGGCCGTTTTAGTAAAGTTGGTAGAGGGCACCGTTTTCGTAAAGTTGGTAGAGAGGGCCGTTTTAGTAAAGTTGGGAGAAAGGGCCGTTTTAGTAAAGTTGGTAGAGAGGGCCGTTTTAGTAAAGTTGGGAGAAAGGGCCGTTTTAGTAAAGTTGGTAGAGGGGACCGTTTTAGTAAAGTTGGTAGAGGGGGCCGTTTTAGTAAAGTTTGGGAGAAAAGGCCGTTTTCGTAAAGTTGGGAGAAAAGGCCGTTTTCGTAAAGTTGGTAGAGAGGGCCGTTTTAGTAAAGTTGGTAGAGGGGGCCGTTTTAGTAAAGTTGGGAGAAAGGGCCGTTTTAGTAAAGTTGGTAGAGAGGGCCGTTTTAGTAAAGTTGGGAGAAAGGGCCGTTTTAGTAAAGTTGGTAGAGGGGACCGTTTTAGTAAAGTTGGTAGAGGGGGCCGTTTAAGTAAAGTTTGGGAGAAAAGGCCGTTTTCGTAAAGTTGGGAGAAAAGGCCGTTTTCGTAAAGTTGGTAGAGAGGGCCGTTTTCGTAAAGTTGGTAGAGAGGGCCGTTTTAGTAAAGTTGGTAGAGGGGGCCGTTTTAGTAAAGTTGGGAGAAAGGGCCGTTTTAGTAAAGTTTGGGAGAAAAGGCCGTTTTCGTAAAGTTGGGAGAAAAGGCCGTTTTCGTAAAGTTGGTAGAGAGGGCCGTTTTAGTAAAGTTGGTAGAGGGGGCCGTTTTAGTAAAGTTGGGAGAAAGGGCCGTTTTAGTAAAGTTGGTAGAGAGGGCCGTTTTAGTAAAGTTGGTAGAAAGGGCCGTTTTAGTATAGTTGGTAGAGGGGACCGTTTTAGTAAAGTTGGTAGAGGGGGCCGTTTAAGTAAAGTTTGGGAGAAAAGGCCGTTTTCGTAAAGTTGGGAGAAAAGGCCGTTTTCGTAAAGTTGGTAGAGAGGGCCGTTTTCGTAAAGTTGGTAGAGGGGGCCGTTTTAGTAAAGTTGGTAGAGAGGGCCGTTTTCGTAAAGTTGGTAGAGAGGGCCGTTTTCGTAAAGTTGGTAGAAAGGGCCGTTTTAGTAAAGTTGGTAGAGAGGACCGTTTTAGTAAAGTTGGTAGAGAGGGACCGTTTTAGTAAAGTTGGTAGAGGGGGCCGTTTTAGTAAAGTTGGTAGAGAGGGCCGTTTTCGTAAAGTTGGTAGAGGGACCGTTTTCGTAAAGTTGGTAGAGAGGGCCGTTTTAGTAAAGTTGGGAGAAAGGGCCGTTTTAGTAAAGTTGGTAAAGGGCACCGTTTTCGTAAAGTTGGTAGAGAGGGCCGTTTTAGTAAAGTTGGGAGAAAGGGCCGTTTTAGTAAAGTTGGTAGAGAGGGCCGTTTTAGTAAAGTTGGGAGAAAGGGCCGTTTTAGTAAAGTTGGTAGAGGGGACCGTTTTAGTAAAGTTGGTAGAGGGGGCCGTTTTAGTAAAGTTTGGGAGAAAAGGCCGTTTTCGTAAAGTTGGGAGAAAAGGCCGTTTTCGTAAAGTTGGTAGAGAGGGCCGTTTTAGTAAAGTTGGTAGAGGGGGCCGTTTTAGTAAAGTTGGGAGAAAGGGCCGTTTTAGTAAAGTTGGTAGAGAGGGCCGTTTTAGTAAAGTTGGGAGAAAGGGCCGTTTTAGTAAAGTTGGTAGAGGGGACCGTTTTAGTAAAGTTGGTAGAGGGGGCCGTTTAAGTAAAGTTTGGGAGAAAAGGCCGTTTTCGTAAAGTTGGTAGAGAGGGCCGTTTTCGTAAAGTTGGTAGAGAGGGCCGTTTTAGTAAAGTTGGTAGAGGGGGCCGTTTTAGTAAAGTTGGGAGAAAGGGCCGTTTTAGTAAAGTTGGTAGAGAGGGACCGTTTAAGTAAAGTTGGTAGAGAGGGACCGTTTTAGTAAAGTTGGGAGAAAGGGCCGTTTTAGTAAAGTTGGTAGAGAGGGACCGTTTTAGTAAAGTTGGTAGAGGGGACCGTTTTAGTAAAGTTGGTAGAGGGGACCGTTTTAGTAAAGTTGGTAGAGGGGGCCGTTTTAGTAAAGTTGGAAGAAGGGACCGTTTTAGTAAAGTTGGTAGAGAGGGACCGTTTTAGTAAAGTTGGTAGAGAGGGCCGTTTTAGTAAAGTTGGGAGAAAGGGCCGTTTTAGTAAAGTTGGTAGAGAGGGCCGTTTTAGTAAAGTTGGGAGAAAGGGCCGTTTTAGTAAAGTTGGTAGAGGGCACCGTTTTCGTAAAGTTGGTAGAGAGGGCCGTTTTAGTAAAGTTGGGAGAAAGGGCCGTTTTAGTAAAGTTGGTAGAGAGGGCCGTTTTAGTAAAGTTGGGAGAAAGGGCCGTTTTAGTAAAGTTGGTAGAGGGGACCGTTTTAGTAAAGTTGGTAGAGGGGGCCGTTTTAGTAAAGTTTGGGAGAAAAGGCCGTTTTCGTAAAGTTGGGAGAAAAGGCCGTTTTCGTAAAGTTGGTAGAGAGGGCCGTTTTAGTAAAGTTGGTAGAGGGGGCCGTTTTAGTAAAGTTGGGAGAAAGGGCCGTTTTAGTAAAGTTGGTAGAGAGGGCCGTTTTAGTAAAGTTGGGAGAAAGGGCCGTTTTAGTAAAGTTGGTAGAGGGGACCGTTTTAGTAAAGTTGGTAGAGGGGGCCGTTTAAGTAAAGTTTGGGAGAAAAGGCCGTTTTCGTAAAGTTGGGAGAAAAGGCCGTTTTCGTAAAGTTGGTAGAGAGGGCCGTTTTCGTAAAGTTGGTAGAGAGGGCCGTTTTAGTAAAGTTGGTAGAGGGGGCCGTTTTAGTAAAGTTGGGAGAAAGGGCCGTTTTAGTAAAGTTGGTAGAGAGGGACCGTTTAAGTAAAGTTGGTAGAGAGGGACCGTTTTAGTAAAGTTGGGAGAAAGGGCCGTTTTAGTAAAGTTGGTAGAGAGGGACCGTTTTAGTAAAGTTGGTAGAGGGGACCGTTTTAGTAAAGTTGGTAGAGGGGACCGTTTTAGTAAAGTTGGTAGAGGGGGCCGTTTTAGTAAAGTTGGAAGAAGGGACCGTTTTAGTAAAGTTGGTAGAGAGGGACCGTTTTAGTAAAGTTGGGAGAAAGGGCCGTTTTAGTAAAGTTGGAAGAAGGGACCGTTTTAGTAAAGTTGGTAGAGGGGGCCAATTTAGTAAAGTTGGTAGAGAGGGACCGTTTTACTAAGGTTGGTAGAGGGCACCGTTTTAGTAAAGTTGGTAGAGGGGACCGTTTTACTAAGGTTGGTAGAGGGCACCGTTTTAGTAAAGTTGGTAGAGGGGACCGTTTTAGTAAAGTTGGTAGAGGGGGCCGTTTTAGTAAAGTTGGTAGAGGGGGCCGTTTTAGTAAAGTTGGTAGAGGGGGCCGTTTTAGTAAAGTTGGTAGAGGGGGCCGTTTTAGTAAAGTTGGTAGAGGGGGCCGTTTTAGTAAAGTTGGTAGAGGGGACCGTTTTAGTAAAGTTGGTAGAGGGGGCCGTTTTAGTAAAGTTGGTAGAGAGGACCGTTTTAGTAAAGTTGGTAGAGGGGGCCGTTTTAGTAAAGTTGGTAGAGAGGACCGTTTTAGTAAAGTTGGTAGAGGGGGCCGTTTTAGTAAAGTTGGTAGAGGGGGCCGTTTTAGTAAAGTTGGTAGAGAGGACCGTTTTAGTAAAGTTGGTAGAGGGGGCCGTTTTAGTAAAGTTGGTAGAGGGGGCCGTTTTAGTAAAGTTGGTAGAGAGGACCGTTTTAGTAAAGTTGGTAGAGGGGGCCGTTTTAGTAAAGTTGGTAGAGAGGACCGTTTTAGTAAAGTTGGTAGAGGGGGCCGTTTTAGTAAAGTTGGTAGAGGGGACCGTTTTAGTAAAGTTGGTAGAGAGGACCGTTTTAGTAAAGTTGGTAGAGGGGACCGTTTTAGTAAAGTTGGTAGAGGGGGCCGTTTTAGTAAAGTTGGTAGAGGGGACCGTTTTACTAAGGTTGGTAGAGGGCACCGTTTTAGTAAAGTTGGTAGAGGGGGCCGTTTTAGTAAAGTTGGTAGAGGGGACCGTTTTAGTAAAGTTGGTAGAGGGGACCGTTTTAGTAAAGTTGGTAGAGGGGGCCGTTTTAGTAAAGTTGGTAGAGGGGGCCGTTTTAGTAAAGTTGGTAGAGGGGGCCGTTTTAGTAAAGTTGGTAGAGGGGGCCGTTTTAGTAAAGTTGGTAGAGGGGACCGTTTTAGTAAAGTTGGTAGAGGGGACCGTTTTAGTAAAGTTGGGAGAAAGGGCCGTTTTAGTAAAGTTGGTAGAGGGGACCGTTTTAGTAAAGTTGGGACGGCGCAGTGAACTATTGGTCTAAAATGTCCACAGGTTGCGACGTCACAGGTGGATTGGGATGTTACTTTATTCAAAAAATTATACACAAAGATACATTACAAAAATACGTTTATAAAGTTAGTCTTATTTGAACATTATATATCACATGCACTACGGAGTATGCAATTGATTAGATTTGGTTCGCCGCAGAGCGAATCAATACTCCTTTCTTAGATAACATTCCTATGTCCATTTCTATTTGTCTTATCTTTTATAAAACAGACGTTACTTCAAAAAAGAAGATGATTACGTCCTACGAGTCATGCATTAAGTCATGCATGTTAACCAATGACTTAATTTCTGCCAAGTCACTGATTTTCCTGGCTGGTTCAGGCAACCCATTCCATGCACTAATAGCATTAGAGAAGAAGGAGCATTTGTACAAATTTGTCCTAGCATATGGAACGAGAAATGTGCCTTTTTATCTTTGTGTCTTTCTGGGTATTTTATTAGATTTTGTTTTTGTATTTGAAGATTATGGTTCAGTGTTTTATGTATAATTGCTACTTTACTTTTAAGTCTTCGCTCCTGAAGGCTTTCTAAATTTAGTGATTTAACTAAAGGTGTTACTCTAGTCAAATGTGAATATTCGTTTGTTATGAATCTCACTGCTCTTTTTTGTTTCTGTTCCAGTTTCTTAATGTTTTCATATGCATGACGCGTAGGACGTAATCATCTTCTTTTTTTGAAGTAACGTCTGTATTACATAAGATAAGATAAAGGGTACCCGGTTATTTAATCCCCGGTCACTTCATCCCCGATCACTTCATTCCCTGTCATTTCATCCCCGGTCACTTCATCCCCTGGTCACTTCATCCCCAGGTCACTTCATCCCCGGTCATTTCATCCCCTGGTCACTTCATCCCCGGTCATTTCATCCCCTGATATTTTCATCATCTGATCATTTTTATCTAACAAATTGTAATTTTAAAAATCATGAAATGAGCAATATTTAATGTATTCATTTTTTTTATTTAAATGACAAAATTGTAACACGTTAATGTTTAAAAGGAATTAAAGCAAAACTTATACATGCGACATGATATCACGAGGATGGGTGAACTTCGCCTTTATTAGAAAAAAATAAAACCTTATTTCAAGGCTAAAAATGACGCACCCATTTTCAAGAAAGAACGATTGAAAAATAAAATAAAGTGAAACATGGTCGTACTTTCACCACACCTTGGCCTTTGATGATAAGTTATCAGCGGCACGGTCATAATTTTTGTAATCGCACTTCTATCTCTCAAAATATTTCCTCTACTTGCACCACACCTTGGCCTTTGATGATAAGTTATCAGCGGCATGATCATAATTATTCTAATCGCACTTCTATCTCTCAAATGATTTTTTACTTCTTCCACCAAACCTTGGCCTTCGATCCGGATAATAATATGATATTACAACCCCCACATCCAATAGAAGCGCTATAGCTAAGTACACACCCAGATTTACAATATAATATAAGATTTCTCATTAAGAAAACAAAGTGGAAGAGGAAACACTAACGTGTAATTAAGTGTCAAAAAGTATTCTACATAATCATATTTATATATAAAATATTTAATTGGGGATGAAGTGACCGGGGGACGAAGTGACCAGGGGATGAAATGACCGGGGATGAAGTGACCGGGGATGAAATGACCGGTCACCAAGATAAAGATACTGGACCATAATTTACAAATACAAGAGTAAAACCTAATAATATTCATATATTTTATACGTACTTTATATGCTTCAACCATCCCTTGGTTATTTCCCCCTGCCAAGTTCACTATTAACCACAAAGGCTCCTTAAGCCATCAATATTTATTCATGCTATCAAAAAATAACTTTATGCTATGTATGCAAATTAATATAACCCAAATTTTACCTGGAATTTATTTAAAACTTTCAAAATAAATCAAGGCCACCTATGGGGAGGAAATAATGTAAATACACACAAATATAAACATACTTGCATTTATAACATTTTCACAAGAAGCCCGTGTGTACCTCTATGCAATGAAAATAAAAAAAAGTCAGGTACCCTTATCCAGCCTTGCGATCTATAGAGCAGATGATGTGAAGGTCATCTGTTTCTATGGCCGACGATTGCTTCCCCCAACTAAAGTACCCATTAGAGTAGCGCGGACTCGGGGGCATCTTACGAAGCAAGAAATTAATCCCAGCCTTCAAGGAGATTCGAACCCTGGGACCTATCGATATGGAAGCCAAGTGCTTTACCACTGAACCACCAAGCCCCTTTCTATGTAATAGACTTTAAGTAAATTTAAAAAAAAGAATTATCCAATGTACAGATATTAGGAGTGGCGTAGATAGGGAGGGGGTCCAAATTTTAAAGTTCCCTCGGGCCCCTTCTTGAGGGGAGGGTGCAAAATGAGTGCAAATATTGTTTTAAATTAAATATTAAGTAACTGCCATGTTATCTTACTATTCACATTGTTATATACGCTAGTGACCCTGTTGCATGTATTCCACACATTAGACGTATATATTTATTAAGTACATTATCTCACGTCTTGATGTCAAATGTCAAAATGCCCTGGCTCCTAAAGAGACCCCCGGGCCTCCAAATCCGTAGATACGCAACTCGATATTAGCACGCATCAGCAAATCTTTTCAGCTATAAATGCTAAATACAAAATGGCTTTAAAGAGAAATAAGAATCCACGAAGAAGGTTGGAAATATTTTTTTTTTGTTCTGTTGCGGAAGAATATTTCCAATAAGCTTACTTTGAACAGAAGAATAGATCCGGATGTTAAAAGCTTTGGAAAGTTAAAATTTAATGACCTAAAGAGCTAGATATACTCTAAACCAGTTCGTAGGTAGATAATACAATATTTATTATCATTCATAAAACTTCTACATGTAAGAAATATTGATTTATTTCCTCCCTCTAGAGATGCTTACAAGTAAGGTCTATTTTGGATTGTGTGTCTGGCTTCGAAGAGGAAGTTTTTAAACAAGATTATTTTAGGCTTGCTTTTGCTATCTTATCTAATATATTACAGGCGTCCCTTCAACTGAAGATAAGATAATTTTAATGTGTTTAAAAATTTGACGACACCTATCTATCTAGTCGCACATATTACTTGTGAGACTCAAATTTTGACGTTACAAAAAGTCTGCCTGGGCCTCCTTTCACTTCTTTAAATCCGGCCCTGTTTAGAGGATTTCAAATCATTGTCGAAACGTTAGACATAGAGAAGAGTTAGTAACTTTAATTTCAATATACTTGCATGTTGTGGTGTAACTAGGGATTTGCCATCATTTGGTACCCCGGGGGAGCTTGACCTCTTTAGAGTCCCCTGCATTTTGACATTCGACATCATAACGATAGTGGCGTCATGTTTAGAATTTAATGTAATAAAAAAATTCGAACACTCAAGTGGGGGCCCGGTGCGGATTTTCAAATTCTCTTCCTCCTCCCCCACCATAGCTACGCCACTGCTTGCATGTATGTCCATTTACCCGCCCTTTTTTTAAAATCAAAACACACACACGCGCGCACGCACACACACCTCTCATAGTTGTAATAGTCGACATAACTTGGTAGGAGGAAAGTCTGTTCTCTTGATAAAGGAAACTTCAAATACGAAGAGACTTTAAGCAAAGCAGATCCCACAAGACCTTCGTTTTCTGACCTTTGCCATTTGGCTTTGAATCTTTTCTGCATGTTTTCATTAGCTAATAGCGTTTTCCCTTATATAGAACGTAATAGACATGAGTGTTAACACTCTTGCATGAAAGCTGCATGGTGCTCGTACATTGAAATGTAAAGAGATTAAGATGCTGATATTGCGCTTATTTATTTTTCGGAAACAAAGGATTCACACCAAAATATTCGCACGATAGAATGCTATTTCAATTCTTTTTTGTGTTGTTTTTTTTGGTCAAGTTCTAATGGAATAACGTGAAAGTTTTCAGTATTGTTTTACTACGAAGAGAGAGATTACAATAGGCCGCAAACAAAAAGGAAAGAAATTAATACAAACCAAATAAGATCTCATCTTATCTCTGCCTGTGGTCCCTTCTGGGGCATAGGCCACCAACCAGCTTCACCCAGGCATCTCGGTTCTGGGCGAGTCTCTCCAACAGTCCCCAAGTCTTGCCCATCTGCTTGGGCATCTGCTTCCAAATCTCGGCACCATGTAATCCTGATAAGCGTTGCTGCTGACAATTCAGCGAGAATGGGTCTTACCATAAACAGAGGGAAGAGCAAGGTGTTCAAGATAAAGGCATCCAACAACACACCCATTACAGTCCAAGGTGAGGCGCTGGGCGTATCCTAGACCACAATGGAGGAACAGATGCAGATGTCAGGACCCGCATTGGTAAAGCTCGAGCAGCTGAAGAACACCTGGGGATCTAGGAAAATAAGCACCACCTCCAAGATCAGGCTCAACACTATTGTTAATCCAATACTACTTTATGGAGCAGAGACCTGGAGAACCTCCATCGCCAACATGAAAAAAATACAGGTATTCATCAATACCTGTCTGAGGAGGATACTTATGAACCGCTGGCCAGACAAGATATCGAATGAGGAACTGTGGCAACGAACAAAGCAGCAGCCCATTGAAGTAGATTTCCTTCAGAGACGCTGGAGATGGTTAGGTCACACCCTTCGCAAGCCTGCATCAAACATAACAAGGCAAGCCCTTAATCAAATAAGAACATGAACTAAAATGTTTTTAAACTTTATTCATGCAAGTATAAGAATATGCGCCCCTCTGTTTGGGACTCCTCAACTCAGGAAAACATAAAGAAACTAGAACAAATACAAAATAGAGCAGTGAGATTCATAACAAACGAATATTAAAAGTTGATTAGAGTAACACCATTAGTAAAATCACTAAACTTAGAGACACTTCAGAACAGTGTAAGTATATCTAAAATAGCTATAATACATAAATCACTAAACAATAATTAACAAATAGAAAAACAAAACCTAATGAAATACTCAGAAAGACACAAAGATAAAGGCGCATTTCTTATTCCATACGCTAGAACAAATTCATACAAGTGCTCCCTAGTGCTATTAGAAAATGGAATAGATTGCCTGAATCAGCCAGGAAAACCAACGACTAGGCAGAGTTTAAGCCATTGATTAACATGCATGAATAGATTGACGCATGAAATGCATAGAACGTAATTATCTACTTTTTTGTTTTTGAAGTAACGTCCGTAATATATAAGATAAGAAGATAAGAAAAGGTTCAGAGAAGAGAAGGCAGACTTTCGAAAAGGTAGATCATGAACTGGGCAGATTTGTCTCCTGCGAACCATCATCAGACAAAGCCTGAAATATCAACCAAGGCTTTATAATAGGTCTTGTAGATTTAAAAAAGAAAGCGTTTAATAGCGTCCATGACGACTCACTCTGGTAAAGATGCAACATGTCTTCAGCAAAGCAAGCGTTGAAGTGTGTGTCTAAGGTCTTCGACATTGAGACAGGTCTGAGACAAGGAAATATCTCTTATCCCCATTTCTCTTTCTGCTAGCTATAGACTTTGTCATATAACAAGCAAAATAAACAGAAATACTTTTTAAAAAATACTCAAAGCTTATATATGGGAAAGAACAGCATAGTTACTTTCATACTTATAGAATGCTCAGAGCGCTTTGGTCCAATCTCATTTGTGGACAGTGGGGGAGGGGGGGGGTATCTAGGAGTTGGTTTTCCGTGCTGCCTTTAGGCGCTCATTAAACGCAACTCTGCCCGAGTCGGGTGTCGAACGAGCCCCCTTCTAGGTAGCCAAGACAAGCCAAGACAAACCAGTTCAAGCGCACTTAGCCTCTCGACCACGCTTCACACAATATATTTTTACATAACAATGCTTAAGAAATCATGAATATTTAATCAATAATAATAAAAGTAGTAAAAGCAGACTTAACAAGACCTCGAGGAATCGTTAGACCTTTTCCTAAACGATACAGACGATAATTAAAGTTTTTTCTTCATTACAGTTATGAACCTAACAGGCAAACAACAGAAACACAATAGCGGTTTGTCCCAAGGAACCATCTGCATACTGAAGAAAATAAAGCATAAGTCTGCCTACAAAGAGGGGGTGGGGAGGAATTATTATTCTAGTGTACATTGATTTAAAAGCTCGCCTACTTTATACTGAAATAATTATCAGATTAAACGACAACATGTTTTCACAATGCGACGTGGCTACACACTAGAGTGTAGCTTAGACTAGACAGTGGTCACAGTGTCGAGAGCTACATGTGATAGATTGACCTTTAGCACCCTGAGTTAACTACCTTGGATGTGATGGCTTGTTAATGGAGTTTCTATGTTTTAGTGTGACAGTGACAGACATCGTTTGTGTGCGTGTGTGTGTGTGTGTGAGAGAGAGAGAGAGAGAAGAGAGAAAAAAGCAAGATATAAGAAATCCTTTTTTTAAAAAGCAAAGTTTTTTTTTAAGAGGAAGATCTGCGTCCTTACGACTATATCTCTCAATAATGAAGAAGTAATTTCCCTAATTCGATCTCAAACAAAATAATTAATAACTATTAATTAATTGACTAATTGGTTCATTGTTTAAATTGATACGCGTTTTGTTAGGTAAAATAAATAATTATTTAAAGTATCAGCTTGGGAAGAAAGGGCGCGTATAATTATCTATAGGGACAAAACCTTACAAATTTAGCCATCCATATATGTTTAAACTGAAGGATTAATTTCTTTTGTTGGTATTAAACAAAATAATTAATTAGCAGTAATCAATTGAAAAATCGATCATTATTTTTTATTCCAGTCTTGTTGATGCCAATAAATAAGTGTACAAAGTTTCAACTTGATCCGAGAACAGGTATGGAGAGATAATGTGTACAAACCTTTTACCAGAAACACTGAAGTGATAGAAGCTTTGTACACAAAAGTGGAGAATGAGAGAGTAGAGGAAAGACAAGAGACGGAAAAAGTTTAAAGAGTGACTAACTTAGCTCCGTGCTTGCTCCTCCTTCTGAATACCCAATAGACCTCATTCATCAATCGTAAACAAACAACATTTAGCCACGTGATTCTCCTATCTCTTCTATATAAATTACGATCTAATTTTTAATTCACAATGGCTATAACGTGACATATTTTTTCTCCGTTGTTTTATCAATATTATCACGTGACTAAATGTATTGGTAAATGAGGTCCATTAAAGAGGATGGAATAATACTATCCCTACGGATTGTCCACATATCCCAAAGAACCGACTAGATATCCCAGTGGAGTGTAATAGTTGAATATTTCAATCGAGTGGTCACATTTCCAAACTATAAAAATAAAATAGGTTTACATATCCCCCATGAAGTTGCTACCCATCCACATGAACTGGTTGCATCTCTGCATTGAAGTGGCTACATGTCCACATGAAGTGGTTAAATATCTTGTTTCAGAAGCCTCCTAATGCTACAACACTGCGGTTTTAAAGAACAAGTCTAGTAACCGTTTCAGAAATCTGTAATAGAGATGAGCTTTGGAGGAGATTTTATTCCGAACTTGAAGCGATGATTCTTAAACGTACACAAACTTAATTAAATGTTAAAGTTTAGTATCTGACATAGTTACGTAACTTTTCAGATAACATTTTAAGGTAAGTATTTGGTATAGCTACGTACTTATCAGGTAAATGTTAAAGTCAAAGATATGACATAGTTATGTAAATTACCAGGTAAATTTTAAAGGAGAGTATTTGACATAGTTACGTAATTTACCAGATTCATGTTGAAGTCAACATACTGCCTCCAAACTGCATTCCTCATTAATCTTCGGACTCGAAGACAAGCCTTATAATTATTAAGTCAACTATTTGACACGGTCACGTGACTTACCAGCTATATTTTTAAGCCAAGTACTTGACGTAGTTACGTCACTTATCAGGTACATTTTAAAGGAAAGTATTT
Organism: Biomphalaria glabrata; assembly: GCF_947242115.1. Classification (NCBI taxonomy): domain Eukaryota; kingdom Metazoa; phylum Mollusca; class Gastropoda; family Planorbidae; genus Biomphalaria; species Biomphalaria glabrata. Next base: position 2,804,407 of record NC_074725.1, read on the forward strand.
GACATGGTCACGTGACTTACCAGATAGTTGTCTGCTGGGACAACTCGCAGGAAGTACGGGAATGCTTCTTTGTCGCTGAGAGCTTCACTTGTCGAGCTGAAACTGACCAGGGGCACCTCGGCGGGGCCCAAAATGGACGCTGCGTGCATGCTGTTGGAGCTACGAAAGCACCCGACTACGCCGGCCACGTCGTACGACTCCAGGACATCGTCCTGGTTGGTGAGGAAGGTTCCGTCTTGGATGACAGTTTTGACGAAGCGTATGGCCTGGATGGCCGCGGTGCTCTCCTTCATGCAGTCGTCCAGGACGACCAGGCCCAGTTGGACGTTGGGCAGTAGGGACTGGTTCCGGTTGATCTCGTCCACCGCGAAGATGACCGCCTCGGAAAAGTGGAATGAGCTGTTCATGAAGCTGGACTGACCACAAAGTCCGGCGTGGTCGAAGCCGAGTCCGGGAAGGATGGCCCCCAAGTTGACGTCACCCTCTCGGACGTACTTCAAAGGCGGCTGCCTCTTCATGATAAGCGTGGTAGGTGTGACTTGATGGAAGGCGTAAACCAGGATGTACATAGTTAATTTGAGCACAGACAAAGGTGTAGCCATCATGGAGGCTATTAACAATTGAAGATTTATCCTTTTTAACACAGATCTCGATTTTATCATCTTTCAGTCCGAACTTATAAATATAAACAATAGAAGAAAATCACAAAAGTTTTGTTTTTAAGTTTTCTTAAGTTTGAAATATATATAAATACTAGATTTACTAGTATACTACCCGGCTTCAGCAGATGCATTGGTCCCATCCTCAATTTCATTGTTAATTAGCTTGGCCGGTTAGGAAACAAATTAGAATTATTAATGAAACTTCAATATATGTATAGCTTTGAGGTTTCATAGTAATTTGTACTTTATAAATATTTCTAATTCTATGGTGTTCCTGCACATAATGAATGCTAACAATTACATTATATTTTCTTTTGGGGGGGGGGGGCGAGGGCTTAAATAAAAACGTGACAGGGGTACTCTCTATGCATAAATTCTTGTTCTTTCTTGAGCTGCTGACATATAACTCTAGATTTATTTTAATCATAGGCTATGAAATGAGTTATGAAAACGAGGCTTGCATAAAGCTAATGTACTTTAAACATATTTGTAATATCCTACAAGACAGCATAAAGAATATTGTCCTTACGTACTGTAGAATGTACTATAAGCGCTATAAAGATCAACTCAAGCGCCATTTTGCTCTCAATGGCACAGAAGAATGTAGCTGGCAACAGATGGACTCTGAAAGAGACAGTTGGAGAGCTCTCATGAAGGCCTGGGAACAACAGAGAAACCCTTGCCAAAGACAGGCGCAGAAGAGGTTAAGAAAACTTATATTTGTCCCGCGGACAACGGCTTTGTCTGTATTAGACGTGACAAAATATGTAGGTTACAACTGGGTTTGCGTAGTCATGGGAAACATCGCACTCATTCTTAATCCTCAGAATCGAAGACGTTGTCATTATACGTGACGGACATTTTGTCATGTTTCTATGAAGCTTAAAGAAATCGATTTCATACTTTTAAAAAAATTCTTGTAACTTTAACCTGCGAACGAATTGTTTGATGATTAAGTGACGGAGATTAAGCTTCTGGTGATTAAGTAATCTAACAAACTTGCTTAATTGGTTTTAAAAAAATGTAGATGCGAATACAATCTAATGAAATCAATTAGAGGCACATTTCTTATTCCATATGCTAGGACAAATCCGTACAAGTGCTCCAATAGAGAAAACCAACGATTTAGCAGAGTTTAAGTCACTGATTTGATTAACTTTCATAACTAGTCTGATACACGCAACGCGTAGGGTGTAATTATCTTCTCTTTTGAAGCCACGTCTGGGTTTGGATTTGTGGCACATCGGCACACTTCGGGCCATGTCGTGCCCACAATCCCTCAAGGTTTACTTCCCCTTTCCAGGTCAAGTGTTAAGACACTCCTGTATCCTTAAGAAGAAGAATTCAGTACGATGCCTTAGGACAAGGATAGGTAGTCTAGGCCTCCTACTTTCGTCGATTAATGTGTGTCAGGTATCGTTTTATAACATAAACAAGAGCTCTTTAAAGTATATAGGTCAAGACAGTCTAGACACTCTAGATCTACTCTGGTAGACTGGCTTAAATAAACAAATAGATCTAGATTGTGAATCTACAATCCATGACCAAATTACGAGATTACAGTTGCAAATAATTTCCTACTTTGAACTGCATGTAAAGCGTTTAAAATGATCTATTTTTTTCTTTAACACTTGCAATGAGAATATTCTCTTCCTTTCAAAAAGCTGTTTGTTTTGTTTTCTTTGTTGTATTAAAGTTCTCTCCCTTAGGTGAAAATTCTAATCAAAACATTGCGTTTCTTGTTCGCTCAGAATGGCGCTGGCCTTGTGCGAATTATTATAGCGGTGCGCAATGCTGAGTCGTAGCTAGTAAAATACTTTTTTTAGAAAATCTTTAAAGAAAAAGCTTATTTAAGGGATAGCATTTACAACTATATATCTCAATAGTGTAGAAAATATTTCCCTTATTTCATATAAAACAAAATAATTAATTATCAATAATTAACTGACTAGTGTAAAAGAATGGACCTGCCTCTTATCTTATCTTATATAATACAGACGTTACTTCAAAAAAGAAGATGAAAACATAATGCGAGTCATGCATGTTAACCAATGACTTAAATTCTGTGAAGTCATTGGTTTTCCTGTCTGGCTCAGGCAACCCATTCCATGCTCTAATAGCACTAGGGAAAAAGGAACATTTGTACAAATTTGTCCTCTCTCCTGATATCCTGCTAAGAACAGCTGCTGACCTGGAAAAATGTGAATTGGTTACGCAAACTGTCACAGAACCCGAAAAGTCAAGGGCCAGATGATGATGAATCGACTAATTCGTTAATTTTTTAATTTCGGCTCGTGTTTTGTTAGGTACAAAAAACAATAATTTTTTAGACTTGATCCGAGAATGGGTTGTGGCAGAAATAACATGTTTAATTATCTCAGCGGACGAAACCCTTCATATTTAGCCGTATGTTTACGTACTGGAGGAATAAGCTCGTCCATGCAGACAAGTCTTGGCGAGACTTGAGGATCTTGATATATCTCTGTACAGTCTTACATTTTTTTTTAACAGTGTGTTAAGGAGTGTGTGCGTTTCTATGGTGACGGTGAGAAGAAGTTAGCGATTGGTTGGTGGCTATGGAGTGTGAATGATGCAAGATAAGCGGCTCTGTCGTAAGTTGTCTTGGGTAGGCCAGAGAAATGCAGAATGCTTGCGTGAAAAGACGTGTTTTTTGTTGTTGTTGTTTTTTGTAGTGAGTTAGATTTTTATTCAAAATACTTTTATATTATTATTAATAATTTATATCATTTCACATCACGTTAAATTTGTTAATACTGTAATGAAAGTTATATTTAGTGTTGTTAAAAAAGAAGTGACTCAAGTTGTCCAAGTTAAAATATAATACGCATTCAATGATATAGTTGTCTACCAGCAGTTTGGTGCTACAAGTCAACGACCCACAATAACACAATAGTCAGATATCATCGTGGGGTCCAATCGTCACTGTGATACTTTTGTTTGTATTTTCACGTTTGTAACGATTCTAAATTGTGTTTTTTGAAGGCTTCACATTTTTTAAAGAGTATTTTATTGGTTCTTCATTATCGACACTTTGCCATTGTGCCATCAGACTTAATGTCTGAAATCATAAAATCGGACTAACCACACAATCCCAGGGTTACATCTGGAATACTGGCTTTGATTCTACAACTTGCACTAGACAGACTGCCGAGACGTGTCAGGAGCTTGATTAGCCCAGGCTTTTGTTGCGGTCAACAGTGGTCAGCTACAGTTAGCACTTGCTTAGACACGCCCGTAGTAAGAGGCAATTGGTGGAGACGAAACAGATCAATATTAATCACCCTTGACCTGGTCATTCGGAAGGGGGGGGACGACGTCATAGGTGTAAGAGAGCGCCCCTCAGTTTTCAAACATTTATAACTATCAGGAATGTAAATAACAGAATAAAATCGAGTAGAATTGAAAGCAGGGCCGAATTTTTTTCGCCTCTTAAATTACCTAGAATAACTCCCTCCGTACGACTTGCAAAAATAAAAGAGCGATCTTTCCATGGTGTCCAAACTCTTGAGCGTACTCTGTGTGGCCTCGATAGTTACTACAGAGTAGATTACTCCCCCCCCCCCCCTTTTTTTTTAACGTGAGGTAGAAATAAAAACAAAAATTGATATTTCTTGGTTACAACATTCTGGACCTGCTATTTTGTGACGTGCCCCCCCCCCCCGTCTTGTTTTCTCGTGGACTATCCGCAGAAATAAGACATTCCTTTACTTCTTCTCGTTTATATTGTTGAGGGAAGAAGAGAATTATAGGCCTATATATAGATATATAGATGATTAGACGCCAAAACTCAGGTCTCTGACAACAATAACAATCTCTCAAGGGACGCAACTCTACTCCAACCAATGGACCAATGAAATAACAACAAATAAACCTAGAAATCGTGAACTTTTACACCCAAGATTCTATCAAGTGCCATCTACAATACAACACACAAACACAATCACCACACCGTTATTACTTTCCGTATAACAGAAACAGTTATTGAATTTGGATTGTTGGTTGATATATGGTGTGTGTTCAATCTGTATACGTTTTGAGGATCTAATTATTGTAATTCGTAGAAAAGAATGTTATTATTTATCAATCAAAATTACAAATATAAAAATCTATTCATACAGGAAGCTTAACTCTTTCTCTCCGTAATTATTTACCACATTCTGGTGGAATCAACGTTGGTATTGTGAGTTAGGAGAGAAAGAGTTAATACCAGAACGGATACTACGGTAGTACGAATGATAATTTCCTGCAAATTACGTTGTCCGGTTCGTTTCTGTCTGCCGGAAAATTACAGTAATTATAAACAGCGTTTTTAAAATGGTAAGCTAATGTGTGAAAGTAGTTGGAACAAAGCGAAAGTAGTTAGGAACAAAGCGAAAGTAGTTAGGAACAAAGTGAAAGTAGTTAGGAATGTGGTGAGAGTAGACGTAACTGTATAAACAGTAGACATACCTAAGTGAAAGCAGATTTTAATTAGGTGAAAGTAGATGTGACTATTATTATTATTATTATAGCTTTTATATAGCGCTACTTTCATGCTTATAGCATGCTCAGAGCGCATTTGGTCCAATCTCATTTGTGGACCAGTGGGGGGAGGGGGTATCTAGGAGTTGGTTTTCCGTGCTGCCTTTAGGCATGGTGAAAGTAGACATGTATACGTGAAAGTAGATAAAGATAAGTGAAAGTAGATATAGATAAGTGAAGGTAGAGATAGGTAAGTGAAAGTTGACGTAACTATGTGAAAGTAGACATGACTAAGTGAAAGTAGACTGTACAAAGAGATTGTTCGCATACGAAAACAAAGTAGACGGTACGAAGAGAGCGTAGAGCAGTAGACCAAAGTAGACATAGCGTAGTGAAAGTAGAACAAAGTGAAAGTAAACGGAACAATGTCTACTGTTAATGTTAAAGGGGTCTCATATCTCAAATAACTTAGGACTTTTATCAACTCCGAATCCGGCCCTATTCAAGTCATTCTAATAAGGTGTGTCTCTAGCCCCGTCCAAAAATACTCTCTTGAATTTAAATTTCCAGTTTCATGCGTTACGTCATTACTAATTGAATAAGAGAAAAATAGCCCCCAATATGATGACGTCATAACAAGGTTGTAAACTGAGCATAGATATTCAGTAAACAAATGAACACTCTACGGCAGGGGTTCTCAACCTGTGGATCGCGACCCCCTTGGGGGTCGATTGACGATTTGCCAGGGGTCGCCTAAGACCATCGAAAATATGGATTGCTATTGTCTATTCTTCTATTGCTGTATGTGTGTGTGTGGGGGGGTCGCGGCAGAGTTGGGGGGGGGGGGGTTGTAAAAAGGGGTCGCCGAGCTTAAAAGGTTGAGAACCGCTGCTCTACGGCATCATTCTTTGCGAACGACTGTTGATATAGTAATTTACAACTATGTTAATATCAACACTTGGCATCAACAACCACCGACCGTATGAAATCCCCCCAACTATTTTCTGGTGCCCATCAGAAATTAGTGAATTCAGAGAGCCCTAAAAACCATCAACTTTAAAATCCTAGTGTTCAATAAGATTCGAACCAGCGACTTCAGAAACCAAACCATGCTCCATCACTCAGTCATATTTCAATCTTAGCTTTAATATTTCCTTATAAGGTCAATGGCAAATGTCATTGTTTATAATAAAATTACAGTCTAGTTCAACTTCATTACCTTGTCCAGGTTAGGCGGCTGGGTGAGCCAAACATGGATAAATAATATCCTTCCAGAGCTGTTTGGCTTCTTCCACAATTGGTCTCCGCGGAACAGACGCCAGGCTTCTGTTTCTCTTTTAATTAAATGAAGCCTCACAATTAATAGCTCTTCAATTCAAGAAGAGAGAAATAGTTTATCACTCGTTTAACTAAAGTTAAATACTGAATTTCAAGTTTGAACATATGGTATTGGTTTTGATACTGCTACAGTTAAATACCATGTTTTTGGGTTAAAAGTAATATTATTAGTTTTGATAATACGAATAAGTTAAATACTGTGTTTCTGGATTAAAACCTATGGTATTGGTTTTGATAATACGACTTAGTTAAATACTGTGTTTCTGGGTTAAAACCTATGGTATTAGTTTTGATAATACGACTTAGTTAAATACTGTGTTTCTGGGTTAAAACTTGTAATATTTAATAGATTATGGGATGAAGTCATGTGACCAATCTACTAGGCTACTTTGCTATACATTTCTGTTAAGCAAAATGAAAGTGGTTTGAACAGTCACACTGTGTTTCTGAAGTGTTTTTTTTTTAATTTTATTGTCATTAATACTAAGTTGCTGATCCCCCCATCCTCTTTGTTTTGAATAATAGTGTTTTTTTTTTAAAAAGGAAACCTCAGAATTTGCGCTATTCAGTTTTAGCTTTATCATCATAGGAATCCTTGGGCCTTAGGCCTCTTTTCTTTGCCTCTTTTTGGGGCTTTATGTTGTTAATGAAGTAGCACAGTACTAAAAAAAAAGATCGCAGAACAAAGTATTTTGAAGAGATCGGATTAAACTTAAAAAAGAGATGTATAATTCTGAATATTAATTATACTTTAATAATGATACAATTACAAATCGCGATAATATGGGTATATGTAGGGCATTCCATTATTTATTCATCATAAACATTAACACCCAGAACACCCACCCACCCACCTACAGGTGTAGGCATCATAAAAGAACATTGATGAAGGCAACATATTCAGTCTCTTGTAGTTTCGAAGGCTGATAAACCACCAGCTCGCTAAGGTGGGCTTTTTTTTTTTATTAGGCTGACAACAAGCTTTCCGCCTTCAAGTTTGGCTTCTAAAATAGGACGCCCGAGTTTTCTAAACTATTAACCCGATAAAGTCGATGTTAGGATAAATGCACATTTCTTGTTCCATACGCTTGAACTAATTCATATAAGTACTTTTTTCTTCCAAAATACAATTGCGGTAATTATTTATTCGGGACGGCAGTCATTTAGCAAAATTTAGATCTTTAATTTACATGAGCTTGTGCTAAAACCTGGCTACTCGATGGACGCAATAACCGTAGCTTGTAATTCTTTATTGGAGATGTTCTTTTGTCTTGTATTGTGTGTCTATATAATTCTTTATTGGAGATGTTCTTTTGTCTTGTATTATGTGTCTATATAATTCTTTATTGGAGATGTTCTTTTGTCTTGTATTATGTGTCTATGTAATTCTTTATTGGAGATGTTTTTTTTTGTTTTGTATTATGTGTCTATGTAATTCTTTAATGGAGATGTTCTTTTGTCTTGTATTATATGTCTATGCAATTCTTTATTGGAGATGTTCTTTTGTTTTGTATTATGTGTCTATGTAATTCTTTATTGGAGATGTTCTTTTGTCTTGTATTATGTGTCTATGTAACTCTTTATTGGGGATGTTCTTTTGTCTTGTATTATGTGTCTATGTAATTCTTTATTGGAGATGTTCTTTTGTCTTGTATTGTGTGTCTATGTAATTCTTTATTGGAGATGTTCTTTTGTCTTGTATTATGTGTCTATGTAATTCTTTATTGGAGATGTTCTTTTGTTTTGTATTATGTGTCTATGTAACTCTTTATTAGAGATGTTTACCATTAGCTTCCATTCTTCCTTTATGAAGCTGGTGTCTGTTTTGTAAAAGCGATTAGATTATTGTTATAACCCTGCCATGCGCACCGCCATCCAGGCCAGTGCAGAAGGTGCGCACTTCTAGACACCAGACTAGGAAGGATGTTGACATTAGGGAAGAGAAGAACGACTTCCGCCCAAGTCTAGAGCCGAAGTGAAGAGACTGCGCTAAAGACAGATGTTGTTATCATGTATTTGTGATGTCCTGTGAATAAACATCCTTGTCACGTTGAGTCGTCTCCCTTAAGTTATTACATTATTTTACTTTTAATAACTAAAGAATAATAAAGTTAAACAAAAACGAGAATATTTTTTATCCCACACAAATTCCCTACCCCTAGAAAAATATAAATCTATTCAAAGAATTAGTGAAATTCAATTGATAGGTCTATAGATCTAGGCTTAAAGGACGGTGCGCAAAGATAAACATCATATGTCAAATTTTTAGAAATAGGTTAGAGCCGTTTTCGAGGACGGTGTTGACCTTTTTTGTTTTGTTGGCCCGATCAAGAGTTCGCAAGCTGAAAAGAGAAACTGCGAATAATATCAAGGACACTAAATTGAACTTCACTGTTGATCTACGAATCAAAGCTCCTCAATCAGCGCTATTAATGTATTTTTTTTAAATAAATAAGTTGTAAGTCGTAGATTGAAAGTCTTATAAAATACAGACTTTATTAAAAAAAAAAAAAAGAAGATGATGATTACGCCCTAAAGTCATGCATCTAGTCATGCATTTTAACTAATGACCTAAATTCTGCCAAGTCACTGATTTTCCTGGCTAGCTCAGGCAACCCATTCCATGCTCTAATAGCACTAGGGAAGAAGGAGTATTTGTACAAATTTGTCCTAGCATATGAGACGAGGAATGTGCCTTTATCTTTGTGTCTTTCAGAGTATTTTATTAAATTTTGATTTTGTATTTGAAGATTATGGTTCGGTGTTTTATGTATAATTGCTACTTTACTTTCGAGTCTTCTCTCGTGAAGGCTTTCTAAATTTAGTGATTTTACTAAAGGTGTTACTCTAGTCAAATGTAAATATTCATTTATTATGAATCTCACTGCTCTATTTTGTATCTGTTCCAGTTTCTTAATGTTTTCTAAGTTGAGGGGACCCAAACAGAGGATACATATTCTATTATTAGAGTATTTCATGTGTAGCATATTGAGGTCATGTTGTACTACAAATGTAAGACCTTAGGACACTTGATTCTACCGTTTTAAAAACGTGAACACAATGTGTCTATATTGTAAAAAAAAGTTATATTTAATGTTCACAAGGAAGTTATTCGAGTGATTTCAAGTTTTACAAGTTAAAATATAATACGCCTACAGTGGTTTAGATGTCTACCAGCAGTTTGGTGCTACAAGTCTACGGACGTCAACAGCGGTACTCTAAGTAAGATTGTTTTAAATGTAGACCATTTTAGAGCGAGGAGTCTGTATCAATAGTTCCATTCAGACCTTGCGATCGATAGGGCAGATGATGTTAGGGTCATCTGTTTCTTTGTCCAACAGTTAACAAGCAGGGTGTCATGTGGCCCAGCACAAAGACCAACCACCTTTACTTTCCCCAACTAAAGTCAGGAACCCATTAGAGTTGGGTGGACTCAGGGGCGCCCTAAAAATCCCAAAATTTAATATACCAGTCTTCACCGAGATTCGAACCCAGGGCCCAGGTGCGGAAGCCAAGCGCTTAAACACTCGTCAACTGGGCCCCCTTCGGTATCAATATCAACTCAAAATTTTTGGGACATTTCAAAACGCGTCTCCCCTAACGTGATTCTTCCCGACTTACACTTTGAGTCAGAAAGATTTGAAATTCTCCTGACTGTTGTAAATCATTGTTCACGACTTTGGAGTAAGAAAAGTAAAAACATTCGTTACAAAATTTCTTACTTAACGCACCCCCCCCCCAATCCCCAATCCTGGATGGCAGGGGAAACTGCTCCATCTCTAATACTATCTCGAGGAAGACCTTTTTCTGATATATAAAATATTCAAGAATTATCTACGAGACACTGTTTCGAAAATTTGGAGTCAAAACAAAGTGTATATATTGTTGCATACATTTATTTTATATTGTTAAAAAAAACAAAAACAATACCTACTTTATACAAGAGATTTTTCTTTTTTACATAACTTATCAATGTTTGATGAAAATATAATGAAACATTTTCTTGAAACCTTTTTGGGCCTAACTGTTTGAGCCTAAGGCGCTTCTTCAGGTCCCAATCTGGGGTGCTCGAGCGATTTTTTTTTACCTCATTTAGGGAGGCGCCACCGGTAGAAGTTTAAGAAAAGTAAAATAAAAAAGTAAAGAGTTCCCCTTTCAGACCTTGCGATCTATGGGGCAGATGATGTAAGGGTAATCTGTTTCTGTGGCCCACGGTTAACGAGAGTGTCATGTGGCCAGCACAACGACCAACCGCCTTTACTTTTCCCCAACTACCGTCAGGTACCAATTGGAGCTGGGTGGACTCAGAGGCGCCCAAAGATCCCGAAATTATATCCCAGTCTTCACCAGGATTCGAACCCGGGTCTCCTGGTTCGGAAACCAAGCGCTTTACCGCTCACCCACCGCGCCTCCAAAAGTTTATAAACAGTAATATAAGGTAATAAGATAATAAACCTGATCCGCAGGGGCCGCCATTGAGCTTCTTTGAAACGTAGTAAGTAAGTACGACTGATCCGCAGGGGCCGCCTATGAGCTTCTTTGAAACAATAGGCTAGTACGACTGATCCGCAGGGGCCGCCTATGAGCTTCTTTGAAACGTAATAAGTTAGTACGACTGATCCCTAGGGGCCGCACAGAATGTTTCCCTTTATAAATCCTGTTTAAAAAGAGAAAAAGAGTCATGAAAGCAATCGATACACCATGAGCACTATGAGTGTACACAAAATCAATATCAATTGCCGAAATCTGATCGCAAATCACCTCCATGACCTTTCGAGCCTTGGTAAAGCCAAGTAGAAATTAGATCAAGATAAATTTTTATGCAAATAACTGACAGCTGTATTAGTGCACATAGTGAATGTATATTATTCCATTTAATGATGGATTAAATGAATCCACACTACCACTCTGTCTTTACCGTACTTTTTATTTGGGCCACAACCACGTCTACCTATCAAGTGAGCGCAACTTCGAAGCTATATAAAGACCAGGAATCTTCAGTTGATATTGAACTCGGTCAGGATTGTGTTCGGTGAACAAGCCAGAACAGAAGCCTTCTCCCAGACACCTCGTCCTCAGACGCTGACAAAAGAGATCGTCAAGGAGCATACTGAGGACACTATAGCATGAAAACTGCGTTTATACAAAATCAAGACTATATTTGAAACATCATGAGTTACTCCGCCTGACACTGTACATTTGTAATCTATATATATATATATATATAATTCTCTTCATGGCTCAAGAGTTTGGACTGTGATTTAGACATCACGTAAAGGTAAAGGAAAGATTACACTTTTATTTTTGCAAGTCGGGCGGACTAGAGTTACCCTACGTAATTTAAGAGGCAAAAAAAAAAAAAGAGGGGGGGGGGAAACAAATAGTATTAACCCATCACTAAATAGCAGGGCCGGACTTAATCATTGTGACCAATAAGTCATGGCAAGAGAACAAGTAATCTATTCTGTATTCACCCGTCACAAAATAGCAGGGCCGGACTTAACTTAAAACGGATTTCGCGGGGCCAAGTTTGGGTAGGGATACGGATAATAAGTGAAAATTAAGAGTTTGTATTAGAAAATAAATTCATCTTTACATTTTATTTATTGTTTACTACGTACTGAATGACTTTACGAGCCTTCCGTGTAGCGAAGTCATACAGTACCTCATGATAATTCTGTTTCCTACATAGATCACGCTCAATAGCAAGAATTACCAAATGTTTCAATCTATCTACGAGCATTGTTGACTTCAAGTAATTCATCATTACTTTAAGGCGCGAGAAGCTTCTTTCATCAGATTACACAATTACGGTTAATGCATAATGCCGTTTTTACTTATCGCGCGTAGGATTGGCTTTTGCCATATTGAATGACACCCCAAAATGGCAATTTTTTTCAAATATTTAAGGAGATTTGTATGAGTTTTCAATAGATTTTTATTAATTTCCGGAGATTTACAGGACTTTTTCGTATATTTTGCAATTTTAGGAGATTTCCAGGAGCTCCTGGTAAATCGACAGGAGGCCGCAGGAAATCTGTTATAAGCTATAAAATGGTTTAAATTAATAATTTATACACCTAGAATTAGCGCGGGTCCTATGAAAGTGTGGGGCCCACTGCGGTCGCATAGGTTGCAGTGGCCTAAGTCCGGCCCTGCAAAATAGCGATTAGTGTATATTAAATGTATCCTCCCATTTCTTTTTTACGTGTCTTTAAATAGAAATTTTTTACAAACTATAAAAATAACAATAATTTTACAAATATAAGAGCCTTAAAATTCAAGCGATTTATTATCAATGGATTTGGTTTTCACATTACTAATTAAAATTCTCCAATAATTGGGGAAACCCATTCAAATATTAAATCAATGCAATTAATCATATATCCTCAATGATGACCACTTTTAACTTCCAAGGGGCTGGAATGAGGTTTGTGCCTCCTCATGTGGCTGGGGAATCCTTTTTGAGCTGCACACTGGACTGGCTATTCTAGCTGGAGCTAGCTCTACTTATTCTAAATTCGCTTATGTGAAAAAATACCTGTAAGATTGTCGAGAGTAACATTGTTTCAAAACTCTTGTACTATTTTTTTTTCAGTAAATCAAGGATAAAAACAAGCAACAAAAAAAAATCCTAATTTGTTTAAAACAGACCTTGCAATTTATAGGGCAAAGGTGTTAAGGTCATCTGTTTCGGTGGCCCACAGTTAACGAGGGCTTTATGTGGACAGCACAAAGACCAAACCGCCCTTACTTTTCCCCAACTAATGTCAAGTACCCATTAGAGCTGGGTGGACTCAAAGGCGCTCGAAGGATCCCAAAATTAAAAATCCCAGTCTTAACCAGGATTTGAACCCGGGAAACCAGTTCGGAAGCCAAGCGCCTTACCGCTCAGCCACCGCGCCTCCATCTCCAATAGATGCTTTAAGTAAATACATTTCGCTTGAAGGGAGGGTCAGGGTTGCGTGTCAATAACAAACTTTGGGCAGAGGAACTACATCAGACTTTTAATGTGACGAAAGAGGGCCTTGAAAAGGGGACACTGTGGAAGTCAATTGGAAACTAAATTTAATCCTAACCATAACACTTTGTAAAAACCTAGAACCAACTTAGAGTCGCAGAGTGACTTGTTTCCCTTTTGGCATTCAAGAATCATTCAATGGCTCGAGGTGATTTAGTTGTACAACGGGAAAGAACTGCAGCTCTATAACGCGACTCTATTTAAAATAAAGGACATCTATTACTGAATATATATTCTATCTCTCTCTCTCTCTCTCTATCTATCTATCTCACCCTCTCTCTCTCTCTCTCTCTCTCTCTCTCTCACGCAACCATCAATCCTTTAATTCCCCCTTCCCTCGATTGCCTTCCACGTTAGAATGCACATTAAGTAGATTAATTAGCCCTTACTAACATTTTTCGTGTCTAATTTTATGTTATTCTATTAAATTTCCTAAATCCACAGATTATCAAGCAAAGTAACAAATCCAATATGTATGTTTTAAAATAAATGGTCTTACATAAAAAGTCTAAATAATATTTGATTTTCTACAGTTATTTGTTTTTGCGACTTAAAGATTCCAATTTGAGACACAGAATCTATACAATTTAAAAACAAAACGCATTTTAAACCTAGTTTTTTAAAAAACCTGGCAATGTTTTAAAATCTTCTTTAACTTGTCACCATTTCCTCCAAAGCAGGGATTTTGAACACAACACACATTGAAGATGTAGAAAAACTTTCCCACGTGTTAAATCCTTGAATAGCACAAAAGATGTGTAAGTAGCACTGTTTCACATTCGTCATGTAAATAGCCATGACACAAGCGTTCCCAGAAGCCCTTAGAGCTTATCGGTCGCGCGATGGAACACGACACGAACGCTGGGAAGGTTAACTCTCCAGACGAGGAACTTTGCATACGACAAGGGGGAAAGATTGGCAGGCGTCGTGAGTGGAATTGACATAGACAAACACCGGAAGTTGGACCCGCTCTCGCCACGTTGCTAATTTGAACTTTTTTTTTTTAAGTTCAGGGTTCAAGTCATCATGTAAGAACGTGCAGAATATGTTCCAGAAATATGATTCCAAAATTGTGTTTACACTGTGAAATAAAAATAATCTGGCACGAATTTGTGATTTAGAGATCTGTTTAAGTTAAATACTAAATAAAGGTATTTCTATAGTGATGCTAGTTCATAGCTTAATAATTCCTCACTAATCTTCAGACTCGAAGACAAGCCTTATTACTATATTGTTTTGTTCTTCGTAATATAGACTTAGAATAAAACACTTGACTTTGCTTAAATATGAAATTAACAAGCGAGCATTATTAACATTGTTTTGTAAAATGTTTTACATGTTTCGGATGTTCCTTCAGAGTTGAAGATAGTTTTCTTCCTAGTCCAAACCTCCCGCAGGACGACGGGGGATGGGAGCGGGCAGGGTTTGAACCCTCGACCGTCGATAAATCCGAACGACAGTCCAGCGCACAAACCGAACGACCAGGCAGCCATCCAACATTCCGGAAGTATAGTGACCTAAATGCCATATGCTCTGGGACAATATTCTAATCAATTTTTGTCTTCAAAACGAAAGTATTTATGTTTTCAAAACGAGTGTTTTGGTTCGCGAATATTTCTAGATTTAAATACAATTAAAATATTTTGCAATACGCATACGGATATTGATTCACACTCGAACAGGTCACGCATTTATTGTACGCTGATATACAATCATTTAATGTTCTCTTTTTCCGCTATGGTAGTGCTACAAGTCAGCGACCGTCAACAGCTGTCGGAATTGAGACTTCGTTACTTAGGACTCTATGCTAATAATAAGGCATCCCATAATTAGACTGTATAAAAGCTATCTCTCTGTCTGATTCCAAGCAGATGTAAGTAAATTTATCACACCTGTGTTGTTGTTTTTTTTGAAGGTTCTAATTCCTGTACCATTCAATACTAAAGGGTAAGACGGGAGATCGAGCACCCAATGGAAATCCATCTCATTTTAGTTCTTTATTTAAACTTTGGCTCTGGGAGGTTCGTCATTCGGAAAGCTGCGGATATGGCACATAACCAGAAGGTCCTTTTTTGTTTCCCTATTGATATAGTCACGGCCACATTCCTACATGCACGCGAATCGTGGACGCTGACTGCAGATCTCGAGAAGAGGATACTAGCAATGGAACTAAAATGCTACAGAAAGATTTTAGGTGCACCTTACAAAGACCTCATCACCTATGAAGAGTTAAAAAACGAGATTAAGGTATCAATTGAACCCCTCGATGACCTGCTAACTACTCTCAAAAGAAACGTAAGTTCAAAACTCTATGGCCACATCATAAGGTCCTCAGGGCTCACAAAGACCTTCCTTTAGGGAACAGTACCAGGAAGAAGAAGAAGAGGAAGACAGAGAAAGCGATTGGAAGACAGCATCAAAGAATGGACAGGCCTGTCAGTGAATGAAATTCTATTCAAGGTAAAGAATGGAGAGGAATGAAGAAAAACGGTGCACAGATCTTGTGTGGTGCCCCAACGGTCCAACAGACTAAGGGATAGGTGAAGGTTGACATATCCATTGCAACTCTTGAACTTTCCACCCGAACACAACTTTGAGGCTAGGAAATGTGTTTAAAAAATAGGTCAAGAAGAAAGTTATTGGCCATAATGAAAATAACGACAATTAGCAAGAGATGTTTCGAAATTCCATAATGTTCTCATGTTAAACATGCAAGAATAGAATACATGATATATTTTGTGTCTTTTAGTCTCACTATTCTTTTGCTTTAAAATTTCGGAAATTAAAAAAAAATTAACAGTAAAAATGTCTTCAGAGTTCTTGTCAAACAGTTTCTATGTAGTAAGAAATAAGTAACAGTCTCAGAAATAGCAAGTCATTGCTCATAATGTGTTTCATATTGATTTTAAGCTTCGCAGTTGTGATCCAACCAAAACCATGGGGACCTATTGGTTTTCAGAACAGATTTGGGAGAGAATGACCCGTTGCTGCTGACACTCTGGTTTAGTTTCACGTGCACTGAGGCAGTCCAAGACAAATGGGTTCATTTAACAAACATCACATTGCTATTTCCCTTAGGACAAGTCTGGAAGACGTCTAGAGCCGGAGCAAAGCATCAAACTAAGTCAAAGGGAATTACCAATGGTGTGAACTGTACACAAATAGAACTGTATAAAGTTCCCCTTTCAGACCTTGTGGTCTATAGGGCAGATGATGTAAAGGTCATCTGTGGCCTACGGTTAACAAGGGTGTAATGTGGCCAGCACAATGACCAACCGCCTTTACTTTTCCCTAACTAATGTCAGGTACCCATTAGAGCTGGGTGGACTCAGAGGCGCCCGAAGATCCCGAAATTAGAAATCCCAGGATTCGAACCCCGGTCCCCGGTTCGGAAGCCAAGCGCTTCACCGCTCACCCACCGCGCCTCCTATAAAACTGTATAGTGTGACTTAATGATGGACACGTAGTAACAAATACTCCTTCACATTGCACCTCTAGCCTACTTATAAACCGGGCTGCGACCTACATAATTTGCCACATTCAACGTAAACAAAGCCTATGTGTGCAGGGGTTAATTTTTAATTTTCGACGTCTCCTACTGCACCCCGAGCGCTTTACTTTTGGCTTTTGAAAGAGTTATCCAGCTGTCTCTTAACTCTTTCTCTCCTCGTGTACGATACCAACTCTGATTTGAACTCATTAAATTAAAACAATTACGGAGTGAAAGAGTTAAGGAAGCCCTTTGTTGCCAGGTTTCCTTCTCTATGCCAGTGAGGAAAAGTTGTGGAATGAGTTGGCTTTTGAAACGTTTTCGGGTAATTCTTTTAGATCGTCCTCCTTTACGTTTTTCTTGCTCTGCGGTTGCCCCATGTTAAAAGAAACACAATTAATACAGTAGAATACAAACACTACAAAGACTGATATAAAATGGGACACCTAACAAAGTCTTGTCTTGTTATAACGTACCACTGTCCATACTTTTAAGGTCCAAAGTCAAATAAACGCCTTAGGCGCAGACTACACTCAAGCGCTTAAACCAAACCGCCCACCCTCATCCTGCTGCAAAACATGTAGGTCAGGGTCAATGTCTTTCAACAAGGAATTTAAATGATTAAATACACATGGGGGGGGGGGTTATAACTTGTACTAGTAAGTTATCAACGTGAGATGAACCTTGTAGAAACTAACACAGTAGGCAACGTTTGTGCTCAATAGGTTGTGACGATATTTTATCAAACAAAACTTTTTATAATAAACATTGTTTTCTTTTCACTAGAGTATAGTACAGTATAGTATAGTAGGCTATATATAAATATTTATTATATTTATTTTCTGGCCTACATTCTCCTAATTTTGATTATTTCATTGACGCATATTGCGACCTATGGATGGCTGCCACTTGTGCTATGTGAAAGACACAAAGATAAAGGCACATTCCTCGTCCCATATGCTAGGACAAATTTGTACAAATACTCCTTCTTCCCTAGTGCTATTAGAGCATGGAATGGGTTGCCTGAGCTAGCCAGGAAAACCAGTGACTTGGCAGAGTTTAAGTCATTGGTTAATATGCATGACTAAATGCATGACGCGTAGGACTTAGCCTAATCATCTTCTTTTTTGAAGTAACGTCTGTATTATATAAGATAAGATAAGATGTGCTCTGGACATGCCGTTTCGATGTTACTGGGCTAGGACCCTGCCCGCCGCAATCCCCGAGACATACTGTTTGGACTAGGATGTAATAATCTTCAATTCTGAGGGAATATCCATAAAAATGTAAAGCAAGCAACTATAAAAGGTCAGATTCCTACCTGAGACCGTGATATTCACTTCCCCCTACCCCACCCCCATAATATACAAGCGAGGTGCGCGAAACGCAACGGAGGACATCCATCATGATTTCATTTTGCAATAGTAACCCCTTCCCCCCACACACACACACACATTGTAATGTTAGTGAAATAATAATGACACAACAAACGTTAATTTAACTCCAGTGGACAAAATATAACTATTGTCCTTTACATACAAAGATACGTGTGAACACAAGCACACTTACACAACATAGATATGCAGCATTCCTTTGTAAGACTTAATATAATGAATAATGTCACTAAAACATTTCACGACAAAAATCCCGCGCCAAAACAGCTGCGCGAAAAAGACCGTCGCGCAAAAAAAAAAGGCTGCGAGAAAACCAATGCGCCAAAATGTCCTGCTTCGTATGCGCCAAAATGCCCTGCTTCGTATGCGCCAAAATGTCCTGCTTCGTATAGACTACATTGTTTTTATCTTCTTATCTTATAAATAACAGACGTTCTTTCGAAAGTGAAGCTAAACATCTTACGCGTTCTATTTATATACCTTTTTTTTTTTGCTATTATACGCATTATAAAAATCTTTTTTGTTGTTGATTTAAAATAGATAACAATATTCAATAAAATTATGATTTACGAAGGTTAAAGTAAAAAAACAACAACTAACTAGATTTACAGCCCCAGAATACATCTTCTTATTAAATACACATGGGGGTTTATAACTTGTACTAGTAAGTTATCAACGTGAGATGAACCTTGTAGAAACTAAGATTATGCAACGTTTGGGCTCAATAGGTTGTGACGATATTTTATCAAACAAAACTTTTTATAATAAACAGTGTATATCAAGTTGGAGAGAGCCCAGTGAATCAACTTGGCTGTTGGGGTCAAAAGGGAGGGGGGAAAATTAGATTAAGGACATTTGGTTATTTCCGACAAACCCGCACACAAACACACATACTAAATATCTTGAGATGGAAGCAGTTAAGTCTCAGTGACACATAGGACCACAATAACTACAGCAAGTCAATTCTACTCATATAGAAAAAGGAAAAAAAAAAGGTTCATTTTGGGAACTGTCAGTAGTAATGTCATAGACTGAGAGAGAGAGAGAGAAAGAGAGAGATGTAATCTAGACATCATGTTCATTTATGCACTCATGGAAGATGACCGAAAGAGAGGCAGGAAAATAAAGAGTGGGGCGTAAGTGAAAGTGACAAAAAGAGAGAAAAAGAGAAAGAGGCAGAGAGATAGAGGAAAGAATGAGTGAAAGTTAGAGGGGCATCGAAACAGAAGAGGGAAAGAAGAAAGAAAAGAGTAAATGAATGGGAAAAAGGGAGAGGGGAGAAGAAGAGAGAGAAAGTAAAATGAGAAAAAGGGGCGGAGAGAGAGAAGGAAAAAAAAAAGAAAATAAAATAGCATTGAGAGAGAGAGAGAGAGAGTTTAAAAAAGAAGATAAAGTAAAGGGGCAGAGCGAAGGAGAGAGTGAGAAAGAAGAAAACAATTAGAGAAAGGGCAGAGAGAGACAGACAGAAATAAAAGAAAATAAAAAAGAAGAGTGATTGAAAGAAAAAAAAAGTGAGAGAGAGAGACAGTGGCAGAACGAAAGTGATGGGAACTAAACTAACTTTTAAAAGTTAAACTAAAACTAGTTATCAACTAGAATAAAGTAGTTAAACTAAAAGTTTATCATTAATTTCAAAAGATAGTTAAACTTAACTAAAGAAAGTTAATTAAACTATAACCATTTTTTTTAGGGGGAGGGGCGGGGTTGAACTAGACCTATATAGATATAATCATCCGACTGTATGCCTACGGTTCGATCTTATTATTTTAACATTCTAGTAATATTTATCTATAATAAAATCAGTAGTAAGGAATATGTTTCTTACATAAACGTTAATGCACAATAAAATAAAATGTCTAAATAAATATGTGTGCTTGTATTTTTGACGTGATTTAAAACCTTTAGAAAATAATGGTACTCTTTTAAAAAAAATATTATATAAACTTATTATAACGGAAGATTGTACTTAAACTGGTAAAGTTTAAAATCCCATAAGCTAACATAGATTTAGTATTTCAAATTTAGATCTAGTAACCAAAGAAATAGAAACGAAATCGTTGGAGTTTTTTTTTTAAACATTTGACCTGTATAACTATTTTATAGTGTAAAATACATGCTTGACTAACCATGCCGATGTGCTATTTTCTTGTCTGACCACTAAAAATACAATTAACACTATTGCATAACCGTTAAGCGCACAGGGAAAAAAAAACTGGGTGATCTTGTCATTATGGACTGCACACTCAGTACACTATATAGACCTACACGTGTACGTCTATCTGGTCAGGTTGTTAAAATCAGTCGGACATACCGTCTATTTACTTTCTGGGCAGGAAGGGTGTATAACTATTTTAGTGTAAATATATATCTACGGACTACGAACATGCTTGACTAGCCATGCCAGTGTGTTATTTTGTCTGACCTCTCCACATTAACCAAACACTATTGCATAGCTCTTAATGCAGGGTAGTCTTACAGTATTATCGACTACACACGTACAGTACACTAGGCCTACATGTGGTCATGAATATGTCTAGCTGATCAGGTTGTTAAAATCAGTTGGACACAGTCTATTTACTTTATGGTCAGAGAGGGTGTGGATTAAGATTTTTTTTCTAGAGTTGGTTACCCTAATGCTTTTAGATCTATATAGGTCTAGCTGTTGATTTAGACTTAATAGATCTCAATAATAAGTCTTAAGACTATAAAAGGGTGTACTTGATGTTCCTGGAGTTAAAAAAATAGTGACCTAACTCACTAATCAGATTTCCACTAGAAACAGAAATTAAACACCTCCACGTGGCTCACAAAAAAATTCGGAACAACCTCATTCATAATATTGCATAGAAGCTTTTGGCAAAAAATGTTTAACATTTTATAATACTGCTACTTTCAAGTGCAAATATTTACTCCCATGACTTCTACCAGGATCTTACTTTACCCTCTTCAAATGCAGACTGTCTAAATAGTTGTTAACTGCATCTTTTTTTTTTTTTTTGATAATCAAAGTTATTGATATCACATACCAGAAAACAGGGAGTGCGTTTCAACCCTGACCACATGTTGAAAAGTTTTACAAATTTTAATTAAACTTTTTAGTTAGTAACTAAAAAAAATTAATTAAACTACGATTTTAACTAAACTTTTTTTTTTCTAGTTAAACAATGGCCTTAACTAATTTTTTTAGGTAAACTAAAAGTTTCTAACTTTTTAGTTAACTTTTGCCCATCATTACAGAACGAAAGTACGAACAGAAAAGGGAAAGTAAAAAAAGAAAGGGAAAGTAAATACAAAATTGGAGAAAATAAAATAGCCTAGAGAGAAAGAGAATGAAAGACAGAGAGACAGTAGTGATTGTGTTGCCATGGAGAGCTAAGAAAGAAACAATGAAAAACAAAGAACTAAAAATAATCAAACAAACATTTCAAAGAATAAATCAAAATATATTTTCATTACCAGTGCGTCACGGCTGGTCTCAGAGTGTGACTTGGTCCACACTTTTGAGAACCACTGTTTTGAAAGGACGTATTACCTTGAGTCAAGTGAACGTTGAAATTAATGATGGTTGAACGTGCCCAGCCCACGTGGCCAGGAAGCCAGGACACAGTGAAAGGTGTGTCCCGAAGTTGACATCCCAGAAGCTAGAAAGAGACAAGTCTTAGAGGATATACACAATGATGACATAAAGCTGAAGCATCTCAGAATGACACATTAAAATTGCCTACTTATCTTCTCTTGTCTCAGCTTAGTGAGGCCCTAACCGGGCCATATCCGTCCCATAACGTCCTATCATCCGGCCCCATGTAACCTCAACCCATAATGCGTCATGACGTAGATGAGGTTCAATCGAGAGCAATCGTTATTCAAGGCCTGAACACTGACCTACAACGTCACAACCAGTGGGCAGTTTAGACCAATAGCTCGTTGCCAAGTCCAAGGTCTGTACGACTTGGCCTTGTGTAACGAATGGACCCCATAGGACCCCATTGGACTGAACAATTTTTAGGCGGTTCTGCAGCTCGTGACTCGTGAGCCGACAATTTATTTAGATGTCAGGACAAAAAAAAATAGGTCTACGCTGTCCTAAGTGCTGATATCAAAAGGCACGAGATTCTAAAGTTATCTACCTTTGGAGACGACACTCCTTTTATTTTTTAAAAATAGCAAATAATTTTAAAACGAATTTTTTAAGTCTAGATTTAAACTGTAGATCCTAGTCCGTGCTCAGAGGTCATATCCAATGCTTAGAAATCATACCCTGAAAAGGACATAACAAGTGCTCAGGGGACACCATATGACCTACAAAGGAGGACATGTACTCCTTTTTGGTGACGTGACTTCTGTCCTTCAGGCATAAGCATAAATTGTTAATGTCCGGATTTTGTTCTTTTTTTTTTCTTTTGTACTACTTCGTATTTCATCCTTTTGGTTGAAACACACACACACACACTCGCACACACACACTCGCTTACACACACACACACACAAACACGCACGCACACAGTCACTTATATACAGCAGAGAGATGCCACTTTTTGTAACCTTCATCGTGGAAAATGTTTTTGTATATTTGAAATTAATCAAAAGAAAAACTTCCCCAATGACGGTCCCCGAGCCCGGCTGGAGGCATAGCCGTAAGGCTAGCTACCCTACCTTGTTGAAAAACCACCAGCACCAAACAGCAAATCAATAGATGTCGCGGACATGGGAGAAGATGAAACTTCAGCTGGAAGGTAAAAAAAAACTTTTAATTTATCCACCAGCACCAGCACCACCATCCGTACTGGAACGTCCGGACCTTGTATGACACTGGAAAAAAAAAGCGCAAGTGGCAGCAGAGAGAAAAAAATCAACGTCACATTTTTAAGAATCAGCGACCTGAAGCGACTGACATTAGGCGAGCTATTTTTATTCTCAGGACATGAGCTGGAGGCCAGTGACGTAGCTAGGAATTGGCCATCGTTTAGGGACCGGGGGGGGGGTTGACCTCTATGGAGGCCCCTGCATTTTGCGTTATATTTAATATTTAATGTAAAAAAAAATGGGGTAACCCCCCTCAGGTAAGTGCCCGGGGGGATTTATAAATTCTCACCCTCTCCCCCACCCTAGCTACGCCACTGCAGGAGGCTACACAAACTCAGTGAGCAGCCCTGAGGCTCTCCTATTTGCCACAGAGAGCACTTATCGGGTAGAATGCGCGCGGTCGGTTCATAACAGCCTCGTTCTAAACAGCTACACCCCAAACGAACGTCATTGAAGATGAGACGAAAGACAACTTTTACAACAGATAGTTTTTATCATCTTACGTGACAGAGCTAAAAAAGAACCACCGTTATTATAAGGGGCGGTTTCAACGCTAAGGTCGGTGTTGCGACACGGTTACTATGTGTGGTGGTCAACCGTGACACACGGTCAAGTGTTGGGTATCGGAGAGGGGACTTGCGGGAAGTCAAGAGTGTGTTGTAAACAAGAAGGAAGTCATCTAGTGGAGTTGTGCTGTATATAATGTTAGCCTTGTATATAAGTTACGTTTAAATACTTCACAAGTAAAAGGCACTTTACAATTAAAGGAACTAGTTTCTTCACAGTTGGCAATGGCACATTAAATGTGTATTAGAATATTTACCCTATCCCTTAGTCTGTTGGACCGTAGCGGCACCATGCAAGGTTTGTCGACAGTTTTTCTCCATTTCTCTCTGTCTTTTTCCTTAGAGCCTCTTTCAATGGTAGGTCCGTCCATTCTTTTATGATGTCTTCCCTTTGCTTTCTCTGTCTGCCTCTTCTTCTTTTTCCTGGTACTGTTCCCTGAAGGAAGGTCTTTGCGAGCCCCGAAGACCTTGTAATATGTCCATAGAAAGAAATAGATTCTTAGCTTGCTTTTTAATACATTAGTTAGCAGGTCATTATGGAGTCTAATCGTTGCATTAACCCTGTCTCTAATCTCTTGCTATTTGATATGGTCTTGAAATGTTATACCTGTGATAGCAGCTGTATTAAAATATAATCTAAATTTAATCCTTTTATTATAGTTTAATCAAAATGTAATCTTTCCTTAAAATATCATTTACATTTCTTCTAGCATTTCCCTTCAAGTTTACTGAATATTTAAATCCTTTGTTTTTACCTCAAGTATGTCGTCTGCTCTTTCCCCCAGTAAGTTATCTCCCCTTTGACTTGAATTGTCCACCTCCCCTTTCTCCCCTCTTTCTTGTGATGCAAAAGACAATTTTATGGCGCGCATAATAAATGTTTTATACTAGAATTTTTGTCGTTTTTACTGTAAAACGCGACTCGTCTCTGGCCTAGAAACAAGAAGTATTTTATAAAAAGAAAAAAAAATGTGGCAGGGGGCGTACTAATTTATTTTTCGAGTTGCCTGTTTAGAACTAGGAATGTTAGATTTAATTTGCCAACAACCGCGTCGGGTGACATTAGAGAGAGCCGACCTACTATTTTTTACGTAAGTCAGTTACTTAATGAATGGAATGAAGTATTAAAATATCATTATTCTTATATATTATAGATTAATATTTTATTTCAGTATTATCTATTTTCTTTATATTTAAAAAAACATTTACTGAAATCCAGTTGGGTTAAATCTGCTTCTGATTACTTTTAATTTTTTTAAAATTGACAAAGATGAATTATTGTTTATGCTTATTTTGAAAAAAAAAGCTAGTTTAGCGTTCGATGTGGTTGCTGATATAAACTTATAACTTCTCTTTACAAATACTTTTCCAGGTGTCTAATATATACTTGAATTGAATGGTATTGTATATTTTTTAACTGTTATAGGCAAGGATTAGTTAAAGACGGGACCGGCTTTAGGCATAGGCAAACTAGGCAGCCGCCTAGGGCCTCCGATTGGTGGGGGCCTCTCGCCGGGCTCTAAACAATTTTTTTTTAGAGAAGAAACTTGCGCCCAATGTTATTTTTGAAGTAAACATGGGTTTAATTGAATGGCATAATTATATATATTTTATTTTTTTCGCTGTTTATTTTTTTATTTTTCTATTTAATTTGGGGGCACCAAATTCACTTCGCTTAGGGCCTCTAATTATCTAAGACCGGCCCTGTTAAAGACATAATGACTTGATGAAGACTGTAGCTTTTGTTATTACCCCTAAGACCAATTGCTCTTAACAGATAGTTCTAGTTATTGAATAACAACACACTATAACTGGTTGAGCCTGAGGCAGGGGTAATCTTTTGGTAGGCGAATTTCCATGAAGACTTGACTTAATCCTTTTGACTCTCTGTGGAGCATAAGGCAGCAACAGCACTTCACCATCGGACTCTGTTCTGGGCAATCGCCTCAGCTGTGTCCATGTCCATTCTCGGTCTACTGGTTTCCTCCATGTTTGCTTTGGTCTTCCAGCCTTTCTCTTCCCCTGTGGGTTTCAGTCTAGGACCTGTTTAGCGATGTTTTCTGTCGTTCAATGTACGCCCAATCCAACTCCTTTGCGTTTTCTGATTTCTTGCTCTATCGGTGTTTCCTTAACGACTCTAGCAGAGTATTTGATTTACGTTAAGAGTTAAGCCTATAAAGTTTCTCTCATTCGGGGCTCCGTTTAATGCCAATGCTGTTTCTGATCATTGTCAATTTCTTAATTTACCTAAAACAGTGTTAAATTAATAGGTTGTGATCATTTGAAAGATCTTAAGATCCTGTTGAAACCTTCAGTATTTACTGTTATGGCTAACTATATAGGGTTTCGTCCCCTTAGATAGCTGAATACGTTATTTCTCCTACTCCCATTCTCGGATCAATTTGAAACTTTAAACAAGTATTTATTGTACCTAACAAAACATGAATTTTGTTTTTAAAAGTAACCCATTATTTATTAGTAAATAATTAGTTTGTATGATATCGAATAAGGGAAATGACTCTCGTAAGTGTGGTATTCTTTCCCTTAGATAAGCTTTGTTTGCATGTTTTTTTAAGTATTTTAAAAATGTTTTTCTTATGTTTTATATTTATAAGATTACTTTGTCTTTTAACTTTCTTTTAAAATTATCTGATTTATTACGTCTTGCGTTATGTAATCCTTTGTTTACCTATGAGGTTCATTTGTATCTTGACAATGTCAGGTATCTGTTGGACTAGTGACCAACATGGGACATTGGAGCCATTGGGCTAGCTACGTCTCGTGTCTATGTGTTCTTACAGCAGGTAAGTCTCGTTTACAAGTTCTCAGTTTACTTTGGGCCTACAACCTCAATCTGGGACACCTCCATTTGTTACAACTGTCTGTGTAACGTTGGGGCTCTTTGTTATGACATAATATCACTATGTTTCATATGTACAGCTTTAGCCAACCTTTTTTTTTCTTGATCTTAAAACAAAACCTGCACCTCTAGATTCATTTTAAAATGTGTTCCTTTCTAGCGGCCCCCGAAAGGGGAAAAGACGCTATTAGTTTTGTATGGATTGTCCGTCCGTCCTGTTTAGATCTCGTAAACTAGAAAACTTGGCCCTCGGCACCAAAATCAGACTGATGCGCTCCCTGGTCATGACCACATTTTTATATGCTTGCGAGTCTTAGACCCTGACTGCAGAGCTAGAGAAGAGGATCCTAGCAATGGAATTGAGATGCTACAGAAGGATCCTAGGCATCACTTTCAAAGACCGCATCACAAACCAAGAGATTAGAGACGGGGTTACTGCGGCGATCGGACCCCATGATGACCTGCTAACTATTGTAAAGAAAGCAAGCTTAAAATATATGGCCATATTACAAGATGTACGGGGCTCACAAATACCTTCCTTCAGGGAACAGTACCTGGAAAAAGAAGAAGAGGCAGACAGAGAAAGCGATGGGAGCAGTGGCGTAGCATCCATGGCGCCAAGGGGTTCAATGAACCCACACCCGATGGTGTAACAATAATTGAGCTAGGACAGGATATGCAACATAAGCACTAACTTAGGGTCTCCAAGAAATATTTAGTAGTTACATACAATATCTGGACTTATATGGCGCCCCAAATCTCAAATAGCTTAAAGCCTTTTTCAAGTCTAAATACAGCCCTGTATGGCGCGTAGGGGTTACATATCGGCTGGTCATATGACAAATGACCAATTGTGGCCTACCCTACACTGTATCTCTTTACCTTGCTTCGCCACTGGATGGGAGGACAACATAATTTCTAAGGGGAGGGGTAGTTACTGATTACAATTCAGAACTTTAAATCTTGAAAAGTTAAATTTAAACACTTTAAATTATTCTAGTATTTCGTAAACTACTTAACAATTCTATCGCGACTACATTAGTAACAGATTAGAATTTTTGGAATAAATTTACTTTAACTTCGGCTGTAAACATCGTTTTGTGTCAACAACATTAAGACATTGTCAACCAACAAGAACAAGACAGCGCATTCATTAATTATTAATACTCACGGCAAGTAAACAATAACAATGAAAAGCGCGAGAAAAAAACATTAATGCCGAACTTGCATAAAACTGGAGCTTATTTACTTTTTAGATGAACTTATTAACATTATAGAAACAGCTTTGGGAGGGGGGGGCGTGGATGTTGATTAGTAAAGAGTTTGGCTTCCATACCGAGTGGGGTTGGAATTTCGGTGAAGACTGGGATTTTTAATTTCGGGACTTTTAGGGCGCCTCTAAGTCCACCCAACTCTAATGGGTCCCTGACGTTAATTGAGGAAAGTGAAGCGGTTGGTCGTTGTGCAGGCCACATGACATCATCGTTAACCGCGGGCCACAAATGCAGATAACATTTATATCAGCTGCGAATCTGTCCTATAGATATTTACGGGTAAAAGGGCTAATTTACATAATGGAGGTTATATTTTCTGATTTAGCACTTTGTATTTTGTAAATGTTTTCTTGTTAAACGTATTAAAATCTCGTGGTAAAGCAGGTATTAATAAAATACATAAAATACAATTATTAATAACATTTAGCAATCTAATTTATTTGCTGCAATGCCTGGCATTTGAGAATTTCTTGTATCTCAGCATGACAGACCGGGCACATAATGAAACAGATTGGAGATTTTTTTAAATATAGACTCAGAAACTCAAGAGCCTTAGCGCTTTCTTTTTTCTTTCCATTTAATACATTTCATTTATGTTTTATTGAAATCAATAATGTAATTGTTCAGTTCATTGTCACAGCATCTTCTGCCTGTTTAGCTAATTAGAGAGGTTAAAACGAAACTAATTACATACTTCACATATCGAAGTGCCACTCTCGTCTATCACGTTCATTAAAGATATTTCGTTGTTAATCTATTAGTATTGTTTTGTACGGCGCATCTTTTATGTTATAAGCACGCTCAGAGCGCTCTGATCCAATATTTTTTTTGTGGGTATGTTAGAGGAGGGAGTATCTGGAGGGAGTTCATGGAGGGAGTATCTGGAGGGAGTATCTGGAGGGAGTTCATGGAGGGAGTATCTGGAGGGAGTTCATGGAGGAAGTATCTGGAAGAGTATCTGTAGGGAATATCTGGATGGAGTTATGGATAAGGTATCTGGAGGAATTATCTAAAGAGAGTTTATGGAGGGAGTATCTGTAAGAAGTTTTCTGTATTGCATTATCTCAGCTTTAGAAGATGGAATAAAATTAAATTGTATATTTTCTATGTTTTATAATTAAAGTTCAAAGTAAAGTTCCCCTTTCAAACCTAGCGACCTTGTGATCTATAGGGCAGATGACACGTCATCTGTTCACGGTTCACGAGGGTGTCATGTGGCCAGCACAACGACCAACCACCTTTACTTTAATTAGTTTCTGCCACTCTGTCACGTGAAGTAGGTATAAAGCGTATTCATTGAATCTTGTGTGATCAATTTTCACATGCCAGGTGCGTATGTGGGGATTAAAATATAATAATAAAAGATTGTCTACCGAGACCAAATCAGTTTTAGGGTTACTCTCTGTCGATATACGCTACGAGGCTGCCTGCTATTGGATTTATTTTGAAGGCAGTGAAATGAATGTAGTTCAGACCATCAAGCCCTATCCACACAATGAATGTAGCCCAGACCATTAAGCCCTATCCACACAATGAATGTAGCCCAGACCATTAAGCCCTATCCACACAATGAATGTAGCCCAGACCATTAAGCCCTATCCACACAATGAATGTAGCCCAGACCATCAAGCCCTATACACACAATGAATGTAGCCCAGACCATTAAGCCCTATCCACACAATGAATGTAGCCCAGACCATCAAGCCCTATCCACACAATGAATGTAGCCCAGACCATTAAGCCCTATCCACACAATGAATGTAGCCCAGACCATTAAGCCCTATCCACACAATGAATGTAGCCCAGACCATTAAGCCCTATCCACACAATGAATGTAGCCCAGACCATTAAGCCCTATCCACACAATGAATGTAGCCCAGACCATTAAGCCCTATCCACACAATGAATGTAGCCCAGACCATCAAGCCCTATCCACACAATGAATGTAGCCCAGACCATTAAGCCCTATCCACACAATGAATGTAGCCCAGACCATCAAGCCATATCCACACAATGAATGTAGCCCAGACCATTAAGCCCTATCCACACAATGAATGTAGTTCAGACCATCAAGCCCTATCCACACAATGAATGTAGCCCAGACCATTAAGCCCTATCCACACAATGAATGTAGCCCAGACCATTAAGCCCTATCCACACAATGAATGTAGCCCAGACCATTAAGCCCTATCCACACAATGAATGTAGCCCAGACCATTAAGCCCTATCCACACAATGAATGTAGCCCAGACCATCAAGCCCTATCCACACAATGAATGTAGCCCAGACCATTAAGCCCTATCCACACAATGAATGTAGCCCAGACCATCAAGCCATATCCACACAATGAATGTAGCCCAGACCATTAAGCCCTATCCACACAATGAATGTAGCCCAGACCATTAAGCCCTATCCACACAATGAATGTAGCCCAGACCATTAAGCCCTATCCACACAATGAATGTAGCCCAGACCATTAAGCCCTATCCACACAATGAATGTAGCCCAGACCATTAAGCCCTATCCACACAATGAATGTAGCCCAGACCATTAAGCCCTATCCACACAATGAATGTAGCCCAGACCATTAAGCCCTATCCACACAATGAATGTAGCCCAGACCATCAAGCCCTATCCACACAATGAATGTAGCCCAGACCATTAAGCCCTATCCACACAATGAATGTAGCCCAGACCATCAAGCCATATCCACACAATGAATGTAGCCCAGACCATTAAGCCCTATCCACACAATGAATGTAGTTCAGACCATCAAGCCCTATCCACACAATGAATGTAGCCCAGACCATTAAGCCCTATCCACACAATGAATGTAGCCCAGACCATTAAGCCCTATCCACACAATGAATGTAGCCCAGACCATTAAGCCCTATCCACACAATGAATGTAGCCCAGACCATCAAGCCCTATCCACACAATGAATGTAGCCCAGACCATTAAGCCCTATCCACACAATGAATGTAGCCCAGACCATTAAGCCCTATCCACACAATGAATGTAGCCCAGACCATCAAGCCATATCCACACAATGAATGTAGCCCAGACAATCAAGCCCTATCCACACAATGAATGTAGCCCAGACCATTAAGCCATATCCACACAATGAATGTAGCCCAGACCATTAAGCCCTATCCACACAATGAATGTAGCCCAGACCATCAAGCCATATCCACACAATGAATGTAGCCCAGACCATCAAGCCATATCCACACAATGAATGTAGCCCAGACAATCAAGCCCTATCCACACAATGAATGTAGCCCAGACCATTAAGCCATATCCACACAATGAATGTAGCCCAGAACATCAAGCCATATCCACACAATGAATGTAGCCCAGACCATCAAGCCCTATCCACACAATGAATGTAGCCCAGACCATTAAGCCCTATCCACACAAGGAATGTAGCCCAGACAATCAAGTCCTATCCACACAATAAATGTAGCCCAGACAATCAAGCCCTATCCACACAAGGAATGTAGCTCAGACCATCAAGCCATATCCACACAAGGAATGTAGCCCAGACCATCAAGCCATATCCACACAATGAATGTAGCCCAGAATAATCAAGCCCTATCCACACAATGAATGTAGCCCAGACAATCAAGCGAGAACTTTTGTCTTGATCAATAATTGAGTTTATAGGGAAAATTTATAAGTAATTGGAAATCTACAATTTTAAAATGCAAATCTAAAAATCAGGATCGACATGTTGTGCGTAGCCGGCAGGTAATAACTACAAGTTGTACACATTATGCAAATTTATTACCAGCGTAACCTTTTGCTCTTAAAGTTTTCTTTTTTTTTTTTTTTTGCATATGGCCTTGAACCCCCAAATCAAAATTCTTCTTGTCACATGTGTCAGAGAGAGAGAGAGAGAGAGAGAAAGAGAGAGAGAGAGAGATTTAATTTATAAATGACATTAAAGGTTATCTAAAAGTTTGATTCCTAGGGCCGGTTTAAAAACTTTTGCTGTCCTAAGCACAATAACAAGTTGCTGTTATAGAAATCTGCTGGACCTAAAATATAACATATGACTTCATCTGTTACACACACACAAAAATGTCAATCAACACAAAATCGTATTTTAATGAATTCACTTTACAAATACCGTCTACCGGTGAAGAAATCTTTTTTATTTTGTTGTTTATTTATAGTTTGTCTATGTTTTGTTGATTTCTAGCTGAAGAAGGTCTGGGGTTCCAAACCGTATTATGTTTATACGTATCTTCTTATCTTATCTTATATAATACAGACGTTACCTCAAAAAAAGAAGATGATTACGTAATACGCGTCATGCATTTAATCATGCATATTAACCAATGACTTAAATTCTGCCAAGTCACTGGTTTTCCTGGCTAGCTCAGGCAACCCATTCCATGCTCTAATAGCACTAGGGAAGAAGGAGTATTTGTACAAATTTGGGACGAGGAATGTGCCTTTATCTTTGTGTCTTTCAGAGTATTTTATTAAATTTTGTTTTTGTATTTGAAGATTATGGTTCAGTGTTTTATGTATGATTGCTACTTTACTTTTGAGCCTTCTGTCCTGAAGGCTTTCTAAATTTAGTGATTTTACTAAAGGTATTACTCTAGTCAAATGTGAATATTCGTTTGTTATGAATCTCACTGCTCTATTTTGTGTCTGTTCCAGTTTCTTAATGTTTTCTTGAGTTGAGGGTTGAGGGGTATACTTTATCGTGTTTTTTCAGAATTGTATGTAATTTTTAAAGTAAGTCAGCTTTCTGGGCAGGTCTGTGAGTGTGTCTTGAAGTAACGTCAGTATTTTATAAGATAAGATAAAACAAAATAATAAAAATATGGAGTAATTATTTACAACTTTTTTTTCTAAGGATATTTAAAGTAATTTTTACAAAGCTTATATCAACTCACTCTGTCTGTCTGTCTGTCTGTCTGTCTGGCCAAAAGTTTCTACACGTTATTGCTCCGACTCCCAATCTTGGACCAATCTGAAATTTTTCAGTTTTTTCTCTTACCTGACAACACAAGAATCGACAAAATACAAAGTATAGCAATTTATTAATTAACTATTGGTAATAAATTACTTTGCTTTTGTATCTGAAACAAGGGAAAGAATTTGTTTGATTTAACTAAAACCTTCACTACCTCTAGACTTACGTGTCTCTTACTGCCCTAGACAAAACAAACGCTCAACATAAAACACAGTTCGTGTCTTGTACCTCCTTTTAGCATACCAATGTCACCCTCACCTCCATTTGTCAGTCTGGTCAAGGATTATCACCCCTTTCTTAAAGATTTTTTTTTTAGTAAAGAGTTATCGTTAGTGGATTTCTATTTATAGCCCAACCTTTGTCTTACAAGCTTGCCGAAATAAACAATTCATCTTCATGAATCACTGTCATAAAGGCGTAAACACAATAGTAACTTCATTAGTCATTCCTGCTTATGGGCTCGATAGGTGAGTGGAGCCGCGGGTCTCTTGGGACGTCGTTGGTCTGTACGATTTCCTGTTGGTCTGCAATGCATGACATAAAAATAAACACTTTTGTTTTTAATTGAACTGTTGCAATCTCGAGACAGTCGTTTGTTTACACTACAGGGGAAAAGGGGAGTGGGTGGCTGAGTTGTAAGGCGTTGGAATTTTGAATTCCAGGATTCTTGGGATGCCGCTGAGTCCAGCCGACTCTATTGGGTACCTGACATTAGTTGTGGTGGAAGTCCGCTAGATAGGTGTTAAAGAGTGTGTTTGTATATGTGTGTTTCTTATGTGATATGGAAAGGGAGTATCTGTTTGTTGGAGAGAGAAAGAAAGAGAGAGAGAGAGAGAACTTATCTGAATGAGAACGTCCCTTAGCCGTGAACTGGTAGAAGATGTACTTAAGACCTTGCCTGCAAGATCCCCCAACCTATGTGCGATTTTTTTCTGGGGGGGGGGGGGGGGGTATGTGAAGATAAAGTTTCTATTCCACCGTTTTACTGGCACATGTTGTGGACGGTCGTTGACTGCTGCTAGACAACTAATCCGATATAATCTTATTATATCTTAACTTATACAGCTTAAAAAAAAACTTGAATAATTTCTTTGTAAACAAAACTAAATAGAACTTTTGTTACAATACAGACAAATTAAACTTACGATGAAACTCAATTAGCAGACCTTAAGTGATAAATATAAAATGGTATTTTTTTAAATCAAATCTGACTCACTACAAAAAACACGACTTTTCACTCTGGGATTCTGGAGTTGTCAGGCCTAGCCAAGACAACTTACGACAGAGCCGCTTATCTTGCGTCACTCACACTGCATTGCCACCAACCAATCGATTAATTCTTCTCACCCTCACCATTGAAACACACACACACTCCGTAACAACAGCTGCAATCTGTATTGTAAAACGGAATGAATAAAAGATCCCAGACGTACAAATCAGCATATCATTAGATATTACTACATAACACTTGAGATATATCATTAGATATAACACTGGAGATATATCATTAGATATTACTACATAACACTGGAGATATATCATTAGATTTTACTACATAACACTGGAGATATATCATTAGATATTACTACATAACACTGGAGATATATCATTAGATATTACTACATAACACAGGAGATATATCATTAGATATTACTACATAACACTGGAGATATATCATTAGATATTACTACATAACACTGGAGATATATCATTAGATATTACTACATAACACTGGAGATATATCATTAGATATTACTACATAACACTGGAGATATATCATTAGATATTACTACATAACACTGGAGATATATCATTAGATATTACTACATAACACTGGAGATATATCATTAGATATTACTACATAACACAGGAGATACTAGCGCCAATCAGTTCCATTGTACAATAGCTTAATTATTTATTGAGTTTATCGAATGAGGAAGTGCTACAAAGAGCAGGGTGCCAGGACATCCGCTCTGTTATCAGCAGCAGACGCCTTGGCTGGCTTGTCCACGTTCGTAGAATGTCAGTAGGTCGACTTCCACAGGACATCCTGTATGGCGATCTAATAGAAGTCAAGAGAGCCGCTGGTCGCCCACTTTTACGTTATACGGATGTATGCAAACGCGACATGAAGCTCTTCAAAATCGACACTGGCAATTGGGAAGAGGTGGCACTGGATAGATCCACATGGAGAGAGAGCATAAAGGAAGGGTCACGGATCGCAGATGTCATACACAACAGAAGCAGAAAGAAGGTTGAAAAAGGCAACGGCGCCTGGTGATTACATATGCCCAACCTGCGATCGCAGCTGTGTATCAAGGATTGGCCTCTTTAGTCACACAAGAAGTTGCAAAGGGAAAAGATCGTCTCTCGAGACGTAAAATGCCACAGAGAGAGTTATCGAATATGTTAAGGTGAATAGGAGAACGTGAATATGTTAAAGGGAAACTCCGATGGTTTTTCAAATTTGAGTTATTGACATATTTAAATTCTGCGTAAAAAGTTGTAATAGTAAACATTTTACCATTTTTTATTTAAATGCTTAGTAGCATTTATATTTAATAAATTAAACAGTAAATTGATATCTCAAAAAAAAAAAAAAACGGGGTTCTTTAAGATTTTGTATTTAGGTTAGGCATACGTCACTTCCCTCAACAATACTGAAAGAGAAACTACATTTAACCAATCGTATCGCTTCATTCTTACAGTAGCTGTTAGGCTGTTAGGCTTAGTGACGGCCTAGTCCAGGGCTATGGTAGAGAGAGAGATCTAAAAGCATTGGGATAACCAACTCGATAAAAAAAGTAACATTTTCATCTAAGCCCCTCCCTTTCCTAAAAAGTAAATAGATCGACTGATTCTAACAAAGTGGTCAGTGTAAGGGTAGTCTAGACCACGTGTAGTCGGTCATGACAAGACAACCAAGCGATAGTGTTTGTTGTGTGTTGAGTGGTCAGGTGAGAAAATACACACTGCCGTGGTTAGTCAAGCATGTAAATCTACTTTCAACACGCATTTTTTTCTTTGCTTACAAGATCCTAGATCTAACTGCATAGACGAAGATATATTTCTTTTACGAGAATGTAAACTTTGATGCATGGTCTCCCGTTATACAATAAGTCAATAGATTAAATTAATAGGTTAGTGTGACGTCACATAGAAACCTGGTAAAAATCTGATCGTTTTGGATGCGCAGAAAAAAATATGTCAGAAAAACATCAATTGTAAAGTTATTATTGCAAATTTAAAAAAAAGAATGAATATAATGAAGGTGAATATGTTAAGGTGAATATGTCTAATTCATGCTTGTGGGTGTGTATGTGTTTCGTGTGTGAATGTTGTTTGTATTGCATCTATATTGTTATTGTTACAGTAGTTACGCTGGGGTTGTCAATTGTAGTCAAACTGAATTTCCATTTGATTGGACCAATTAAAATCATCTTATCTTATCTTAAGATGAATATGTTAAGCGGAATATAATGAAGGTGAATATATGAATGTGAATATGGCATTGGATGACTGCTTGGCTGTGTGCTATGCGTCTGGACTGTCGCCTCGATGGTTTCTAGTTTGAATCCTGTCCGCTTTCCTCCCCTGTTTTCCTGCATGAGATTAGGACGCAATCATTTTTCAGTTATGAAGGAAGGGCCGAAACTTGTGAAACAAATAACTCCGAACCTTCAGGCCCAAACTGTTTTGTTCTTGATACTGTGATATGATTCCTCTTTCAAGGGCTGGTACTCATGGCTGTCCTGGTCACTAAATTTGTTTACTGTAGAGCTTGGGTAACTTAGGAAGCAGCCATGCTGTTACTGTGACGCTAATTTTATAGGCCTATTTTTCACTCACTAGACGCATTCTTCTTTAAAGGGAAATAACTCTAGTGAAGTGTATACCTGCTATAGCCTTGAAATACTTTGTCAAAGTCTCTGACATTTCCTGTCTTCCAAAGATGTTGAATTCGCTGTTCATTGTCACAACATGTCAGAGCACGTGACATGTCATGTCAGCCGAGTGGCATTTAGTAAGGACCCAGTAAGGTATCTTAAAAGCGAAACTTTAAAAAGTTTTAAATAGTTTTGATATTTGCTCCATCATTATAGATGTCTAGATCTCCTCCTAATAAATAGTATAATTATGCAATGGTATTATTCTCTAAATGCTCTAGCACAGGGGTTCTCAACCTGTGGGTCGCGACCCCTTTGGGGTCGATTGACGATTTGCCAGGGGTCGCCTAAGACCATCGAAAAAATGAATTGTTTTTGTCCATTCTTCTATTGCCGTGTGTGTATAGGGAAGGGGGGGGGGGGTCGCGGCAGAGTGGGGTGGTTGTAAAAAGGGGTCGCCGAGCCTAAAAGGTTGAGAACCACTGCTCTAGCATCTACGTAACATTAATTCCAATATTTACCATTGTATACATGCATCGGATCATAGCGCTCTAAGCATGCTACAAACATGAAAGTAACGCTATATAAAAGCTATAATTTTATTATAATATCACTCTTTCTGATCAAATTCGATTTTTATTTTTGGGGGGGGGGGAGGGAAGTGACATATGACCTTTCCTAAGGGTCAAAGGTTGTGCCTCTAGTCTTATCTATGAAAGGTTGAGGTTCACTTACAGCTTCCAACCCCGCAAACGTCTGAGAACCGCTGATTATTTGTTTCAGATTTGTTTGTGCTTCAAGGCCAGTCGTCGGTGATCAGACATAGGAGAGATGGTAGCAAGAGCTTGCAGTTGATGCTGTCTGACGTACACAACGACATCTACACCAACAGCAACAAGGAGGATGGGGATGGGAACCGCAACAACTTGGTAAACATAAGTTGTCTTTGGTAAACATAAGTTGTCTTGGTAAACATAAGTTGTCTTTGGTAAACATAAGTTGTCTTGGTAAACATAAGTTGTCTTTGGTAAACATAATCATAAGTTGTCTTGGTAAACATAAGTTGTCTTGGTAAACATAAGTTGTCTTTGGTAAACATAATCATAAGTTGTCTTGGTAAACATAAGTTGTCTTGGTAAACATAAGTTGTCTTGGTAAACATAAGTTGTCTTGGTAAACATAAGTTGTCTTGGTAAACATAAGTTGTCTTGGTAAACATAAGTTGTCTTGGTAAACATAAGTTGTCTTGGTAAACATAAGTTGTCTTGGTAAACATAAGTTTCTTTGGTAAACATAAGTTGTCTTGGTAAACATAGGTTGTCTTGGTAAACATAAGTTGTCTTGGTAAACATAAGTTGTCTTGGTAAACATAAGTTGTCTTGGTAAACATAAATTGTCTTGGTAAACATAAGTTTCTTTGGTAAACATAAGTTGTCTTGGTAAACATAAGTTGTCTTGGTAAACATAAGTTGTCTTGGTAAACATAAGTTGTCTTGGTAAACATAAGTTGTCTTGGTAAACATAATCATAAATTGTCTTTGGTAAACATAAGTTGTCTTGGTAAACATAAGTTGTCTTGGTAAACATAATCATAAATTGTCTTTGGTAAACATAAGTTGTCTTGGTAAACATAAGTTGTCTTGGTAAACATAATCATAAGTTGTCTTGGTAAACATAAGTTGTCTTGGTAAACATAAGTTGTCTTGGTAAACATAATCATAAGTTTCTTTGGTAAACATAAGTTGTCTTGGTAAACATAAGTTGTCTTGGTAAACATAAGTTGTCTTGGTAAACATAAGTTGTCTTTATATTATATATATATATATATATAACTTTAACTTTTTTTTTTACGCACAGTAAGTAAGTCACAATTTTTTTTTAAATTAAATAACAAAAAAAAACGTGTTTTCTAAAGTTTCAAATGCTACTTTTGATTTCAGCGTCAAATTATATTTATGTAGACATGTAACACTTTCTTAATACTAAAGCATTAATCAAACAATGGCACAGGTCTGTTGCGAACAAAATGGAATGTCTTTTTTTTTTCCTCGATACGGTGAATGAAGTCTATGTACAAATTAAATTGATAATTTGTTAACAGAAAGCTTTTTTAAAATGTTATTCAAAATTTTTTATTTATTACGAAGACATCATTATTGTTATATTATGTCAAACAAAAAATAAAACAACAACTACGGCCCCATGTCTCCTCTGGGAAAACTTCTGACCCTGTTTAATGTTGACATATATGGAATAGAGGGAAATCTGTATAATCAGCTCCTTCGTTAGTGTCATTAGTGCTCAGGGCCGGATGTAGGTATGTGGAGAGTCAGGTAAGGAAGTTTTGTAGAGGCCCCTACATTGTTTAGAAAGCAGTAATAAAGATCCACTAGTGACTAGTGAGGATTATCTCTAAAAGAATGTTTTTTTTTTTTTTTTTTTTTATAAGTGTAATTGTATCCATTAGTATGGATCAGACATGTAATTATACGTACGTCTGACCTGAACATAATAAATCTGTACGATACATGTTTGGCCTGCATAGCAAACTATTTGACCGATCTTGATAAAACTTGATAGAATTGTTCCTTAGACCATGACGGAGACCGTAGCGAATGTCCCTCTTTGTTTTTTTAAGTAGGAGATTACATTGCCAAAAACACATTAGACAGAAGCGTAAGCTCTATGTTTTCACAACACTTAAGGTTAACATTGTTCAAAAATTGTTCAAACTTGACGATCATTAGGTTGTCTATTGTCCTCTGTAGACATAGGGCCGCCGCTACCTATTGTGCAATGTGAGCGTTGCACGCAGGCGGCCGACTTTGAAGGGCGACCGCATCATTACTCCATGGTTCCTTCATCGGTTCAGTTGTACTAGCCACTCGGAGCTACAAGCCAACATCTGACCAACAACATGGGTGAGGGGGGCGGCAAAATAAAAAAGATTCAGACCCCTTGCCAACTTGATCGGAAACCTGCCGCATCTTCAATTCTATCTCCAGGAAGAACTTTTTACATAGCTTTAAAATCATGTAGAGAACACAATTTCTTGCCAAAGACACATAAGACACTAACGTAAGTTGACGGTTTACACAACAATATACGTCAACTTTGTTCATGAACTGTCCATACTTGAGAATCACTAGGTTGCCCTGTGTTGTAGACGAACAATGGATATTATGATTCTTTCAGGAGGATCTGTCGTTATTTCATTTTTTTTTTTTTTTTTTTTTTAAAAGGAAACCTCAGAATTTGCGCTATTCAGTTTTAGCTTTATCATCATAGGAATCCTTGGGCTTTATGCCTCTTTTCTTTGCCTCTTTTTTGGGCTTTATATGCCTCTTTTATGAACCATCTTGCCTCTTTTGTGGGCTTTTTTTTTTTTTTTTTTTTTAATATGTTTTTATTTGTAAGTTATCATAATTCACAAGTATTAAATCATAAACAATTGAAAAGTGATTAACCTAAAAATATAATAACAGTAATAGAAATATTATTTAATATCAAAGACATACTACCTAACCAGTGAACCCCCTAAAGACAGAAAAATGATACAAGTATACTCTACTCCAGAACAATCAACACAATATCAGATATCCCTGACCCCCAACACCCTATTTCTGAAAAACTACATGAGCATTATACAGGTATATGAAAATCAAACTAGATAATTCTCTACCCTAAAGTCCATTATTTTTCTAAACGTTAATTCCAAGTGATTAGGATCAAACACCTTATTATTATGTAGACATTTGAGCCAGGTAGCCCAAACAAGATTCCTGTATTCGGAAACAATAATCAAGTTAAAGTTATGTATCATTTTATTTTTTAGTTTTGGCAGCTTGTTTAAAATAATAGACAAGTTAACATTTACATAATTGCCACAGTTTGCTTCCAATAGGTCCATTACAGTACTTCTAACTTGAAGGAATAATGGACATTCCAAATACATGTGTTTTTCGTTATCAGCATTTTCAAGGTGGCATAATATACATTCACGGTCATTTGCCCGTCTTCTAACCATAGGGGTCATCCCAAAGATAAGTCTATAGCTAATCTCTCTAGCTTTTGGTGGGATATGTTTACTGTGTAGGTTTATGAATGTGTCCTTGAATTCTGTCACCCCAAGAACTCTCCCCCACTTAATCCTATTCACTAGGCTTTCCTGTAACAGCTTTTTAAGTGTTATGTATGATTCTTTGGTTTTGTTGTGTATTAAATGTTCATTACCAGGTAAAACTCTTGAAATAGATCTGTAAAATGGATGAGTGACTGTACCAAAATAGTGAGGAGTATCATTGTGTATTGGAAGAAGACTACTTAATCTTAAACCATAATAGTAAATTGTCAAGGGAAAGTTTGTTGGGTTTCTAACTACTTGACATACAAATTTTAGCCTTAGTGACTGTATTTTTGTTTTAACATCTTGCAAGTTTATCCCCCCATCCTCTTTGTTTTGAATGAGTGTAGTGTGCTTAATGCTCCTAATAGTGTTTTTAAATATAAAGCTTCTAATTAACTTGTTCAGCTTGTTTATGAATTTAGGAGGTGGCTCTGTAATGTTAGCTAAATAGACAATCTTTGGAATGACCAAACTATTTATCAATACAGCTCTACCAAATATTGTAGAACCTGTGTGCTGATAACGTTTAATTAAGTTTGAGGCTTTGACAAAAATATTCTCCCACTGGTCTTTACAATAGAACAAAGGATTACAGGTAAAGACAATACCACAAATCTTGATTTTATCAACAATTCTGAAAGCGCAATTCTCTTTGAATTTCCATTTCCCTAGTCCCATTACAGAGGATTTATTTATATTTATTTTTGAACCACTAGCTTCTCCGAAAAGTGTAAACTTCTTTAGTATATTCTCAATATCTTGCTCTGAAGATGGAAAAAAGGTTGTATCATCCGCATAGGCTTTGACTTTGATGGTTGAGAAGGAACGACCCGGTATATTTATCCCAATAATGGATGGGTCAGATCTTACAGATTCCAAGAAGGGTTCCAAGCAAAGGATATACAAGAAGGGGGATAAGGGACAGCCCTGTCTGACTGACCTTTGTATGAGGATACTCCTACTGAGAGAATGATTAATTATCAATCTACTTGTTGCATTGGTATAGACAAGCTTTATATATCTGATTAACAGGGAACTTATTTTACATTTCTCAAGCACCTTGAACAGGAAGCTATGGCTTACTCGGTCAAAGGCTTTTTCTTGATCTACAGATAAAAGAGACACATTGAGGTTTTTATCCTTACTGTACATGATAAAATCCCGTAAAAAATGCGTCATGCCGTCAATGTTTCTGTCCGGGATACAACAGTACTGGTCATGTCCGATAAGTTGGTTTATGAGTGGTTTCATTCTTAGGAAAATCATTTTTGTGAGAAGTTTATAGTCCGTGTTGAGAAGTGAAATGGGCCTATAGTCGCTAGGTGAAGTGTTATTTTCAGATTTCTTAGGTAAAAGTGTGATGTATGCTTCGTTAAAATTTGGAGTAAAATGTCCCAGTTTAATTGCGTCGCTATATAGTCGCAGTAAGAGAGGACCAAGCAGGGGGAAGAAGGTTTTATAGAGTTCAAATGTTAAGCCATCTGGACCGGGTGATTTATTGTTCTTAGTCGAGTCCAGGGCAGTCCTGAGTTCGTCTAGCGTAAATGCACTCCCTAAAAGATCTTCATCTGTCTTGTCCAGCTGGTTGCAAAATTTTAGAAAATTATCTTGAGCATCAGTATATACTGGCTCTTCACTGTATATAGTAGTGAAGTGTTTTGTAAAAATATTCTTAATATCTTCATAATCATCTACTTTATTCCCCTCACTATCTATGATGTTGCTTATTATTTTACTTGATTGTACATTCTGTTCAAACGATAGGAATAGTTTACTAGGACCTTCATTACTTAAGTAATTTTTACACCTAATCTCAGCACCCCTATAAGTATACTTGTTTAATTCCTCTAGTTTTAAAAGAGTTTCTGTTTTAACGATTTCATCATCCGTGTGTAATAATGTGTATTTGAGTTGTTCATATTCTTGCCTCCTACGTCCCTGAGCTAATGTAGATATTAACTGGCTTTGCTGCTTGATAGAACTTTTTAGGAGAGGCCATGTCTGTGTTAAATCGAAATGTGGATCTTGTATATCTTGTAAGTAAGAATTTAGATTAGTAGAAACTAACTCCACGAAAAGGGGAATTTCCAACAGAGAATTGTTAAATTTCCAGTGGGATGACTTTCTTTTAATTTCTTTGTTTTTTATGTCCAAAGTAACTAACACCGCTTTGTGGTCTGTGTATTCTAGTGTTTCTTCCAGATGTGACACCCGACTTATATAGACATGATTAGGAGCATACACTCTATCTAAGCGCGTCGAGACGGGGTATGACCTATGCACCATGGTGGTGTCACGACCCATAGGTTCTAGTGTCCTGTAAGCATCAACTAAATTAAAATTCCTCTCTATCTCCTCTAAGAAATTAAGATTCGGAAAGGTTTTACGAGAGGGAGGACCCACTGCCAAAGTAGTCTGTTTATCTAATGCAGAAGTTATGTAATTGAAATCCCCCCCTATGATAAGCGTATCCTCTCTATAATTATTGTTTAGTATATCGATTAAATTTTCATAAAAATCCTGTTTTTCCGCGCTCTTTGCTGGTGCGTAGATGTTTGCAAGTGTAAATGTTTGATTTCCTGATTCTA
Source organism: Biomphalaria glabrata (assembly GCF_947242115.1). NCBI lineage: Eukaryota > Metazoa > Mollusca > Gastropoda > Planorbidae > Biomphalaria > Biomphalaria glabrata. The sequence continues at coordinate 2,847,891 of NC_074725.1, forward strand.
CTCTAATGATTACTATTCTTCCCCTGGTGTCATTAAATGCATGCACTACTTTAAACCTATCTGAGACTAGAAAAATAGCTACCCCTCTACACTCGTTACCTAGGCTAAACCAGCCCTCTTTCAGCCCTATGTCGGATGTGTATTTGCGTGATTTATAATGTGTGTCTATATTTGTTTCTTGAATGAAAATGAATTCTGGCCTGTATTTTCTGGATAGGTGTACAATGTATTTTTGCTTGTTTCTAAGACTACGTATATTTAATGATAAGATTGTAATGTCTGTCATGACTGGGTGTAAAAGTAAATTTAACCAGTTCTAGTGGTTAATTATGGGTGTTCCCCCCTCATCTATAACCAATGTGGGTGGAGTCTCAGGAATGTCCAATGCACTAACATCAAGACTCGTGTTAGGAGGGCTTACAACTTCTCTTATAATACGCGGGCTCGCGAAAAGATCCTCACACGAGGAGACAGATAAGCATCTCTTCCTTTTCAATTTTGTCGGAGACCCAGGAGCGGACCTAACATGCTCTTTAGAGCGGAACCGCTTTTTTAGTTTGAAGTCTTCGACACTCTGGGGAGTTTCAACCTCCGCATCAACAGCTATCTCTGGTGTACTGGCAACAACCGATGAAGTAGCTGCATCCGCCATCATAGATGAAGCCGCGACATCCGACACTTTAGATATCTTCTTTGGCGACACTTTGGAGACTCCTTTTTTTCCCTTCTCTACTATCGTGAAGCCATCCTTCTGCAACCATTTTTCGATTTCCTTCTCCTTGGGATTACCTTCTTTGACCGCCTGTGCATAGCTCAGAGGGCCTGGTTTCTCCTTGGGAGGCACAGTTCGAGCCGGGCAGGCCTTTCGGGTGGGGCACTGATTTGACCAATGCTGGTCCAGTCCACAATGTAAGCATTGTTGCCTACGACCTGGTATGGTGACTAGAACTTTATAAATTTTTGGGTCCCCTTCATACCGTAGCTGGATGTAGTGTGGGATGGGTGCATCTTTTTTTGCTTTGATGAAGGAAACCCACTTGTCCGAAGCACCTATTTTCGTCACCTCCACCTTGGATCCTTGCTCTGCAAATGTTTCTATGATTTCAACGATCTTGGTTTTCGCAATTGAAGGCGATACCCAATGTAGGGTAATTTTCAGCCTTTCTTCCTCTATTGGGAAGATCTCAACCTTGAAGGAAGTCTCACTACCGAAAGACTTACCAACAAGTCTGTCTCTTACTTTCGCAGTTGTTGGTACCAAAAACCATGTATAAGGGTTTTCGAACCTATATAATGCTGTTACTTCAGCAGCTGACAACTTGAGAGCCTCTAAAAGGCTCCCAATAGAAGATTTCATGGCGTTATTGCCAGATAGTTTCAACAGGAGAGTACCCTTCGGGTGAACAAGACCACCCTCTAAGTCCTTTTTTTCAATCAAAAACGTCGGATAAGACATTCTTTGAATGAATGCACAACAATAACAAAAGGAACAGGAAATAAACAATAAAGGAAGTATGACGCGATTGGAACGCGACCGACTCGAAGAAAATAACAAATATGAAGAAGAACGCAAAATTAACACTGCAATTAGAAAATTCAACTATATCGATATACTCCCCTGACAAATAAACACAGGAGCAATCAAAACTCCTAAGCCAGAAACAAAGAGCGTCCAAAATCCTGCAAACAATGCATTCGAATTCACTAGATCTAGAATACAGATAAAGCATCCGCCATCTTGAAAACTCTGTTTAACATGTTATAATTTAAAAGAAAGGAATTTATCTCTTACAAAATTAATCTCACTTTTAAAACATTTTATGACGCATATTTTAGTTTTAAAAAGAGTGTATATGTTTGAGTTTGTGAAGGGTAAAGCCCTTGGTAGACCCACTGTCGTAAATCTGAAGTTTGTATTTACTTATTCCTAGCATGCTACAACCGTACACTTCTTCATCACATTTTTGCCAGCCGTAGAATTGCGAAATAAAAATATTTTAGATCCTAAACCTAACCCTAGAAAAAAAAATTAAAAGTTTCTGACCCGACGACATTCGGATATATTTTGTTTTCCTTTGTGAAGGCCCCTTTCTTGTAGATCCCCCAGGGCCGTAACCCCGCCTGACCTCTCTTAAATCCGTCCCTATCAGAGCTTAAGTAGTTCCGAATTTTATTTTCTTCCAAGTCACACTATGCATTTATTGTGTTTACAGTTTGACAAAGTTTCACTTCCGGATCCTGCACCGGCACCTGACCCAGCACCCGCTCCTGACCCGGTGAAAGTACCTGAGCCCGACCCGGTGCAGGCTCCCGATCCTCCGAAAGTAGACAAGCCTCAAGTAGACACCCCTCAAGCTGATCCTCCACAGAAGGAAACCCCACAGGTGGACACTCCACAAGTGGACACTCCACAAGTGGACATACCACATGTGGACGCCGGCCAAAGCGGCACCAAGAGAGAAGAGGACGGGGATGGTCATGGCAACAACGGCGGGATAGACAGCCCATCGGCCTCTAAGCCAGAACAAGCGGAACAGCAGAAGCCGCAAGAACAACAGCAGCAACAGCAGCAACAGGAAGAACAGCAGCAGCAACAGCAGCAGCAGGAGGAGCAACAGGCACAGCCTGAGCCAGGTCCGGCCACAGAGCCCCCACCTCCTCCTCCGGACACTCCCGAACCTATCCCGGCAGACGAGATCGTCGCCGACCAACAGTCTCAAAAAGCCGACCAGGCAACGGACAAAGATTCCTCTGAAGAAGTACCTATAGAGAATCTGGTCGATCCTATATTTGTACCATCACCCGACGGGTCGCCTGGTACCGCTGTAGGGGGCGCTCCAGATCCTTTTGACCTCACCCCTTTCGGAACTGACGGCCCCCCAGTGCCTGCTTACAACGACCCATTCGATCCTTTCATTCAACCCAACCATCCTCCTCCTCCTCCTCCAGTTCTTCACATTCCCATCGACCTCCCTCCGCCTCCACCACCGTCCAACTTTGTCTACCAGCCCCCTCCGCCGCCTCCAATTGTGTTCGCCCCAGCCGGCCCCGCCCCACGTCAAGATTTCGTCTTCATTCCTCCTCCTCCTCCCAAAGGCGAAAACCCCCCTCCCCCTGTCCCAGAGACGCCGGCCCCACCAAAACCCCAATCTGCAAATGACCAGAAAGGACTGGTCGCAGATGTCGCAGCTGATGCCTTGGACGCGCAGCAAGATGCCATTGCCAACGCTAAAGATGTTGCGGCTAACGCCGGCTAAACGTGCTGACAGCGTTCTTCAAAGAAAGAAAAACAATAAAGTTCTAACAAGCTGTGAACTAATGTCGATACTTTTTCAAAAATGTCTTTCTGTATCTCATCATTATCATTTGCTGTCATCTTTCTCTTGAATTCCTTTTTTTTTTTCCCCTTGTTCCGCTGTACTGAGACAAAGGAACCTAATGACGAAGCATTGCTTGAAGTAGACATTCTTTTCTATTCCTGATTCTATGTTTTTAAATAGCCCATTCAAAAAGACGGATGTCATATTCGGCGTGGGAAATGGATGGTTGCTAGGCAATGAAGCAGACGACTTGACTTAGGTCAAGATCGAGATCATTTTATTTTATCCCGTTACTCTGCACATGAACGTCGACAATCAAAGTCTTTCTGTAAAGCAATTACATTCACCACGTCTATTAAAAAAGAGAGGTTATCTGTTGATGGATGCCATTCACATCTCGCTCTTCATTTCAACATTAAAATCTCTTTATTTGTATACAATGAGATGTAGTTTAGATACCTTTTTTTTATCCGTAGCAAAGTTGGCATGTAGCATTTTTAGTTTCATTTTTATCATAATTTATTTTTTGGTTTTGTGATCAAATGTTATTCAGTTTTTGTCTTCGGCCATTTCGGAAATAAACTTCTTTTTTTTAGTTAACTGTTTGATATTTTTTTTTTTTTGTATGTCCAGTCGAATACAGGGTGCCACGACTTTCATCAATAATGTCGCCTGCTGACCTATTTATACGCTTAGCTCAGATTTGGTATGCGACTACCAAATTTTTGGAAGAAATAGAAACGATAGTAGCTACTTTAATCTTATCTTATCTTATCTTATATAATACATTACATTATTACAATTCAAATAAATATATTTGCATACATCAGTTATTACATATTGTGATGTTGCTAGTTCAGGCTGTCTTGAAGTCAACCAATTACTCTGCAATCGTTTGGGTGTAATTGTCCGGGTGTATTACGTGTAGTTGCACAACAATACAAACAAGAACTGGCACATCGATTTTAACTAGTGAAGAGATGTAGTCGACTCTGATGAACTATTCAACATGTATTTATTATGATAAAAGGCCACAGTAGAAGTCTCTGTCACTAAACACGTCGTTACCCTGGAGTGTTCTATCGCTAACTGATTTTCCGGTCTCTAACCCAACATATCCCAAACGTCACTAGTCCCGTTCAATATGCGTCTACTATGGTGCGTCGCTAAATAACTAAAATAACTAACCTATATAAATAAGGTGTCTAACAGATTCCTCCCCCCCTTGAAAAAAAAAAATATGTCAATATTTTTCCACTACTGTCAAGTCTTACAAGGACATTTTCAATTTAAGGGGAAGACCACAAACATAAAATCTTGACATCTTCATCTTGACATCTTCATCTTGACAGTTCCTCATATTCAATGTTCATAACAGTTCATAACATTCCAAAATCATCTTCATTGGTACACCGTTCATCATGGAGGAAAATGTGGCATCTTATGGGCATGTCCTACACATCTCAAATGTTCTTCACTGGCAGTAATCTGATAAAATACAATATTTCAAAAAACAATTACAAACTTTATTTACACATTCAATACATTTTTTTCTTACCACCCTTTTATACGCTTTTGTCCATTTTTCTTTTATACTCACCCTTTTCCATAGAACTAACTTTCGTCAATGATATATGAAATGATTCACACAAAAAAAATATCCATACTTACTTTTAAATGCTTAACATCAAATTTACTTATCTCCCTTTTCCATAACATATAAATGGTGTCAATATATTAATATATTTTACATACTCAATATAATCATAGTTTATTTACAAAATTATTTCACTTCAATGTCATTCTAGACAATAGATCAGCTACAATATTCACAGATCCACTAATAGCTTTCACTTCAAATTTATACTCCTGTAGTGCTAAGAACCATCTATAAACACGACTGTTTTTCATGCTCTTTTGCTGTATATACTGAATAGGTTTATGATCAGTTAATAATATGAATTTCCTTCCTATTAAATAGCTCTCTAGCTTAGTAATTACCCATATTACAGCTAAGGCTTCTCTTTCAATGACACTATATTTTTTCTCTGCCTCTGACAATTTTCTGCTTACATATAATATAGGATGTAAGTTATCATAGTTCTGCATTAAACAACCACCAATAGCATTACCAGATGCATCAGTTGTGACATAAAATATTTTGTCTTTATCAGGTAGTCTTAATATTAGTTCATGACTAAAAACATCTTTAATTCTGTCAATAGCTTTCACACATTCCTCATTACAAACTACTTTTTGAGGTTTTCCTTTTTTAAGTAAGTCATTTAGTGGATTCACTATTTCTGCTAAGTTTTTTATAAACTTTCTGTAATAATTTACTATTCCCAATATACTTTTAATTTGTCTTTTTGTTGTAGGTATTTCAATATTAAGTACTTTCTTTATGTTATCTTCAATAGGGCTAATCATGTTGTTATTTATTTTATGTCCTAAGAAAATTATTTCCTCCAATCCTATTTCTACTTTTTCTGCTTGAATTGTAAGTCCACTTTCTTTTATTATTTTGAACACTTCTTTTACATCTACCAAATGTTCCTCCCAACTATTATTAAAAATACATATGTCATCTAAATAGCAAATAACATTTTCTTTGTTTCCAATTATCATGTTCATCATTCTATTAAATGTGGCAGGTGCATTTACTAATCCAAAACTCATATAATTCCATTGAAAAATACCATATGGTGTTACAAATGCTGTGTAAGGTTTTGCATTTTCTGTTAAAGGTATTTGCCAATAACCTTTAGTTAAATCTAATTTAGTAAAAAATTTTGCTCCATTTAATTTATGTAAAATATCCTCTATATTTGGCATTGGATATGGGTCAAATTCTGTGATGTTGTTAAGTTTCCTATAATCAATACATAACCTTATATCTCCATTCTTCTTTTTGGCTATCACAATTGGTGAAGCATAAGGAGATGTTGATGGCTCAATTATACCTGATTCTAGTAAATTGTCTATTTCTTTCTTTACTTTGTCTTGTAAATGTAGCGGTATTCTATATGGCTTAAGCTTGATAGGTTTTGGGTCTGTTACTTTAATGTCATGTTTAATAATATTTGTTTTTCCTGGTATGCTGGAAAAAATTTCTTTGTATTCCTGTATTATTTTAGTTATATCTTTTGACTTTTCCTTAGTTAAATTATTAAGATTAATCTTTTGCCAAGTTTGATTCTCTTTTGTTTCTATTACAGGTATTTCCTTAATATCATTTTCATTATGATTTTCATTTGTTATTATCATCAAGCATTCTTCTCTTTCTGAAAATTTATTTTCTATTTCCTCCTGAATGTTTTGTATCAACTCATCTTCTCTATCATGATATAGTTTCAAATTATTTATGTGATATGTTTTAACTTTCCCATTTATTTCAATTTGATAATTGACATCACTAATTTGTTTTATCACCTTAAATGGACCTTTCCATTGTTTACCAATTTTATTTTTCAGGTCATTTATTAATATTAATACGTTGTTTCCTACTTCTAGTGTTTTCAATTGTCTTTTCTTATTTAGATTCTCATGAGCACTTTGTTTATATTTCTTATTGTTGTTATATGCTTGAGTCCATATTTCTTTCAATTCTGTTGTAATTGTTGTTTCACTGTCATTATTTAATTTATTCTCATTGCCTATTAGATTTTCTTTAAAAACATCTAATTCATCTCTGGGTTTTCTTCCATGTATTATTTCATATGGTGAAAATTGTGTTGCTTCATGGATGTTGTTTCTATGAGCAAATAGTACATAGTTAATGTAATGATCCCACTTGTTCTGATTATTCTGAATTATTTTTGTTAGTGATCTTTTTAATGAACCACTCTCTGGGTGGTAAACCGAAGAGTATATGTGTTGTATATTGTATTGTTTAGTCCATTTCTTAAATTGTTCTGACTTAAACTGAGATCCCTGATCACTCAATATAATTTTAGGTATACCATGTCTTGTAATTACTTTTTGAGTTATGGCATTAATGATATTCTCTGCACTTGTATTTGATAATGGGATTGCCTCTGGATATCTACTAAACATGTCTATTACTGTTAGAATGTATTTGTTATTATTTTCAGTTTGGATTAAAGGACCTATTAAATCAATAGATACTTTCTGAAATGGTGCTGTAGGTTCATCCATTTCTTGAATAGGTGCTTTATTCACTAGGCTTTTGTTAGATCTCTTTTGACATATGTCACATGAGTTTATGTATTTGTTGATTGTTGCTTTCATTTTGGGCCAAAATACTTGTTTTGACAAGTTCCTATAACATTTCTTTACTCCCCTATGTGCTGCTAAATTATTATCATGTGTCATGATTAAAACATCTTTCCAATATTTCTGTGGTAAGACAAGTTGTTTTATTTTCTTGTTATCATTACTTGTTTGTCTAAACAATATTTTATTCTCTATACAAAATTTCTCCATTGGATTATTATTGTTTTTATCTGATATTCTTGAATAAATTTTCCCAATAATATTGTCATTCATTTGTTCTAATGCAAATGTGGGTGTTGTTTCTTTTTCACTTTGAGATATTTGTGTTTCCAGACTATTTTGTGTTTCATTTTCTATCTCACTTTCCTTAACATCTGTATTTTCTATTTGTATTACATTACTGGTTTCTTTTTCTTCATCCTTACTTATTACATTTATTGTATTTTCCTGTTTCTCATCTTGTTTATCCATTGATCTTGTTATTACCATACTTGTTATATTTTGTGTTTCTATGTTTCCATGATTTTGTCTTATGTTTTTGTATTTGTTTTGCCAGTCTTCTAATTCTTTTCTTGAACATTCTTTAACTCCTTTTATGTTTCCTACTAACATATCATATCTCATTTCTGGTATTGCAATGCCATCACAATAACCAGTGAAAAATGGAGTTTCAATGTACACCCTTATAGCTTTAAATTCCCTTACAGTGCCATCTGCTAATTCTACTTTCTTAGTAAACCCTTTATACCAATGAGGTTTGACAAATTTAGTTTTTACTGCCAAAGTGTTACAACCTGAATCCCTGATTAATTCCACCGGAATTCTATCTACAAACCCTGGGTACACTGCAAAATTGTTCCTATTTCCTTCCATGAAATATACCCTATCTGTACCTTTACTTTTGTATTCCCTACTGTAACTCCTATTTCTATAATTTCCCCTGTCATTCCTATCTCTACTCCTATATCTATTGTTATTTTGTTCATTGTATCTATTTCTACTTCCAGACCTACTATTCCCTCTTCTACAGTTAGCTGCTATATGACCTTTTCCTTGACATTTAAAACAGGTTATTTCACTATATTTTCTATTTCCACTATTTGATCTGTTTCTATTTCTACTTCTATCAACATTTTCTTTGGTGTATCCTATTAAATCTACTTTGCTCTTATCCCTATCAGAAAATGGTTTATTTGGATAGGCATTTTTGTATACTCTCATTATTTCTGTTATTTCATCTATAGTTTTTGGGTTTCTTTCTTTAATAAAAGATTGTAACTGAGGATCACATTTATTTACAAAGTTGTCCACTAAAATAAAATTTTTTAATCCCTCATAAGAGTTATTCACTTTTTCTAATTTTACCCACTTATTGAAAAAATCCTTTTCCATATTAATGGTAGTTTGGGGTTCTATTCCTAATGATGGTATATTGTCAAAGTATTTCTTTCTAAAAGTTGTAGCATTATGACCATAGGCATTCAATAACTCTCTTTTTAAAACCTGATAGCTATCATCAATATGATGGTCATGATTTTGGCATATTGTTAGAGCTTGACCATGAACAAAGTCTATCAGTATTTCAGACCACTCTTCTTCAGGCATATTAAATGTAGACATTTTTGCCTCATATCTTTTCAGAAAATCACCAATGTCATCCTTCTGTTCATCAAAACTTTGTATCTTTCTCTTTAGCCATGTCTGCGAATTAGGGTTGTCTCTTTGAGTGGTATAATTATTTGAGTTATTTGTGTTATTTCCTTGTTCAGTTTGGGCTCTGGCTTGTGCTGCATCCAATCTCATCTTCTCCATTTTAGCTTCATGTTCTCGGTCCTCTTTTTGCTTCTCATATTCTTCCTTTCTGATCCTATCTTGTCTCTCTATCTCTTGTCTTTGACGTTCTTCTTGTCTTTCTATCTCTTGTCTTTGACGTTCCGTTTCTTCCTTCACCACTTGCTGTACATAAGCTGCTAAGTCCTTTCCTTTTAACTCCATGGCCTTTCCATCCTGCATAGCTGTTTCCTTAACCTCCTTAAGGTCCACATATGATGATGTAGCCATTGTGTTTTATATTTTATATATATTTTTACTTAGCCTATATTAGTTATGGCTATACTTTAAACTTATTTTATATTTAAGTTTTTCCACACTTTTATACAAATTTTTAAATGTTATGTCTCTATCTATAGATTTATTAAATGTATAAATCTAGTCTGAGTTATTATGGTTATATTCAAATCTGTATATTGGATCTAGTATCACACAAATTTAAATCCAGTATATTATAGTATGTATAATATTACCATTTAGATCTAGTTATCAAGAGCACTATGACTTTTAGATCTAGTATGAATAACTATGATCAATTTTAAAATCTGGTATGACTGAAGTCACAGTGAAGTGTTTAGAGTAAATTCAAAGACTGTCTAGAGTCTAGATCTAGAGTAGATTATGGTTCTATTTAACCATATAAAACAGATACGTTCATAAAATGTCAAATATATCTTCAACAAGATATATATATTTAGAATGTACTACCTTCATTCATCTTCAACTTAATAATATTTCAAAGTAGAGTCTAGATAATTAAATTGTACCAAAGAGATGTACAAAATTTGCAGATCTATATTTAGCCAGACGACAGTGTTTGACTACATAGCCAGTTTCGGCATTATTCTCATGGCAAAATCATAATTGATTTTAACCGCTCAAACTAAAATTATTTTAGTCTGATTCACAGTAAAAGAATCCTACCCGCACTTTCTATCATTAAGTGAAAAAAATTACAGATCTAATTAAATTAATAAAAATAAATAATTTAAAATAATATAAACAAATGAAATAATTAAAATGAGACTATCACTATGGGTTGGGATGTGACAATATGGCACACAATGATAACGTCACGAAGTAACCAGGCAACAACGGATATGACGTTTACACAAACAAAACAAATTACAACCCTAAACGTATAATATAGCTTTTCATCTAAATTACGTCTTCTACCCCGACGGGTTTTAAGGCGCACCACCTGATTTTACTCAGGCTAACGTACCAAATTTAGACAAAATCTATTTCTAAGGGCAATCTAAACATATACTAATAAGAAAAATGGCACTTAGCTTTTGATAAGAAAGATCCCTTTGTTCGGACTCCCGAATATGCTAGATCACAACAAATTCCACTGCCTCTCTTCCAGTTCTGACTCTGTTCTCCGGTGCTACCAGTATCCCACGTAATGCCACAGATGTCCTGATATGCCACAGCAAAATGTTCTAGTTTCTTCGACGACTGTTGATGACTGTATGTGTAGTTCCGACGACCTTGTGTACACAGTTACTGACGAATAAGTTAACGGTTCTTCTGGCGATGACTTGACTTGTGTAGACGACTACTGACAAATAACAGTCTCTTGACGGCAACTTGATCTGGACGACTGACGAATAACGAATTTCTTGACGATGACTTGATCTGGGCTGACGAATAACGGCTTTCTTGACGATGACTTGATCTGGGCTGACGAATAACGACTTTCTCGACGATGACTTGATCTGGGCTGACGAATAACGGTTCTCTAAAATAGTTCACTGCTTCTGCTGCTACTCTGGTAGTACGACGAAGTTTGCTGTTGTACTCTGCTTCACTAGACCAAACTGTCCAATGTAGACTAGGTGAAACCAAGGTCACCTCCGACGACGTTCCGTTAGACGATTAACGGTTTTCAACGAAATTAAGTGGATGTAGCTGTTTCCACAACTTCACTGCTAACAAGTCTAGATATGGTCTAGACCGACGAATACTAGATATATCAATGTTCAGTACTGATAAAGATTACTTCACTAACCTTCCAAAGGTTAAACACAGTGACCGTTATAAACGTGGCAAGCAACCGGTTCAATGAGCAAACTGCTCCACAAGAATCTCTCCAAGGGTAAGACGACAGAGCGATTTCGATTTAGTTAGCTACCAAACTTGTAGTACTCACAATATTTCTGACAGCGGGCAAACTGTCCTTCTCGAAACTGACGAGGTAAAACTTGATACTCGACGTGGCTCCTACGACGAAGAAAAAATATGTCCAACAGGTTCACTAACGATCTCTCACCCGTTATGAATGAACGGTTTCTCTGGTTGTAGGTCGGTTCAGCATATGAAGATCAGGCGTTGCGATGATTACGGTCCTGACGAAGGTCACCCTGAGTTAACGGCTCGTTGAACGTGCGATCAAACAGACGACGACTGTATGTAGATCTAGAACAAAGTCACCCTGCGATACTGCTGTGTTCAGCCGTACTCCGATGAAATCTTATATCTTCGAGTGCACGACCCTCACCTGAGTAAACGTTCTGCTTCGAGGTCCGGTACGATGTTCGGCTTCGAGGTTCGGCTTCGAGGTTCGGGGTCGCCACTGTGATGTTGCTAGTTCAGGCTGTCTTGAAGTCAACCAATTACTCTGCAATCGTTTGGGTGTAATTGTCCGGGTGTATTACGTGTAGTTGCACAACAATACAAACAAGAACTGGCACATCGATTTTAACTAGTGAAGAGATGTAGTCGACTCTGATGAACTATTCAACATGTATTTATTATGATAAAAGGCCACAGTAGAAGTCTCTGTCACTAAACACGTCGTTACCCTGGAGTGTTCTATCGCTAACTGATTTTCCGGTCTCTAACCCAACATATCCCAAACGTCACTAGTCCCGTTCAATATGCGTCTACTATGGTGCGTCGCTAAATAACTAAAATAACTAACCTATATAAATAAGGTGTCTAACAATATACATATATAATAATAATCATTATTGTTTGATGCATGGTATATTAACAGAATTTTTTACAAACCAAACTAGAACATAAAACTATAATGTTATTAAACATTGGTTAGTTCAAGATTAGAATTTGTATTCTCTGTGTTTGGGATCCTTCAACTCAAGAAAACAAAAAAGAAACTGGAACAGACGCAAAATAAAGCCATGAGATTAATAACGAATATTTACATTTGATTACAGTAACATCTTATATAAAATCACTAAATTTAGAGACCCTTTAGGATAGAACAGGGATTCTCAACCTGTGGGTCTCGACCCCCTTGGGGGTCGATTGATGATTTGCCAGCGGTCGCCTAAGACAATCCAAAATATGGGTTGTTATTGACTACTCATCTATTGCTGTATGTGTGTGTGCGGGGAGGGGGGTCGCGGCAGAGTGGGGGGTTGTAAAAAAAAGGGGTCGCCGAGCATAAAAGGTTGAGAACCGCTGGGATAGAAGAATAAAAAATAAAATAACAATAATACATATAGCAATGAACCATAATCTACAAATGCAAAAGTAAAACCTAATAAAATACTCAGTAAGACACAAAGATAAAGGCACATTTCTTATTCTATATGTTAGGACAAATTTGTAGTAATGCTCCTTCTTTCCTAGTGCTATTAGAGCATGGAACGTGCTGCCTGAGTATGCCAAGATAACAGGGGCGTAACTAGGGATTTGAAGGCCCGGGGGGATTGACCTCTTTGGGGGCCCCTTGCATTTTGACATTCGACATATGACATGAGATAATGTACGCAAAAATAAATAAGCCCCAAATCAAATTGGTTCAGTATATCAGTAAACTTAACAAAAAGTAATCATCAAGACTCTTTTAATAAATAATACCGTTGTTTATTAGTTAAATAATGCACAAGTGACAAATCTAAATTGATATCGCTTCACGTCGTGCATTATGTGCAGCAAAGACATCTATAACATCAACTACATCGATACTTTCTAGTGTTTGTAACTTCACTGACATTAAAACCATGATAAGCCTTTCTTGCGTCATTGTGCTCCTGAGATAGCTTTTGATGAACTTGAGCTTTGAGAATGATTTCTCACATGACGTAATGGAAGTGGCCTGAGTTAGCGATATTCGGAGGAGGTTGCAAAGTTTGAGCACACGTAATTCCCATATGAAGCCTGTTTCCTCAATATGTCTATTGGTGATTGTATTACTGTTTGTTGATGAAAAGTGCTCGTGCATCAATGACATCATTGAAAAAGCGATATTCCATTTATTTCATCATACAAACAGGAAAAGTAGCACAGTTTGTCACAAGCGTGTCTTCATCTAACAGGTGTCTTGGTTCAAGAAGAAACCCAAAGGTATCCATTTTCTTTCCAGCCTTTGGAATCTGCCCTTCATCTCCATATGAAATCTGTCTAGCACTTCTGTCTCAACACGTTTGAATTGCAGTTCTATTGACAGTCCTACATTTGAACTCAACTTCCCATCAAGTCTTTTCTTTCTTCTGGTTGTTTTGATTACAGGGAATCCATAGTATTCACTACCTTCTTTTGCTTTTTCGATGGATTGGGTTTTTGTCAGTTTCTCATCATTTTGCAGAAAGCATGAAAGGAAACTAATTTCTTTAGCAGCTTCCCGAATATGCAGTCCAGACTTTTGTAGTTTCTTCCGAACTATATTAATTGGGCGCAGGAGCTTTGACCAGAATTCAAAATAGGCAAAAAATTCTTAATTTTCCACTGCATGAAGAAGATTCTGTGCTAATATTATATGGTATTACGTCATTGTTGGTTGTTTATGTTTTGTGCGAAAGCAAAAGGATTCAGAGCATACAAAAGTGGGAAAGATGCATATCTCGTTATGCTCGAGTATAGAAATACTCCGATAAGCGGACTGCCGTATTCACCATCACAACTGCTGACGAGTAGAAGACTCAGGGAATCGTTTCAACTGATTCCAAACTATTGAAAACATCGGTAGCTGAAAATGCAGAGACATTACTCAACGAACGACAGATGAAAAGCAAAGTGAAATACAATGCAAAAACAAGACTACCTAAGGATTATTCTGTCGGATAGTTCGTCTAGGTCAAACATGGCAGAAAGCAGTTGTCATAAAAAAACATTCAGCACCCAGATCTTACATCATAAAGACAAACGATGGTAAAACATACAGTAGAAATCAGCGCTTTTTGAATAAGAGTTTCGATGAAGACATCTCTGGGTACTATGATACCGATGAAGACAATGAACTGCAAACTGTTGGAACAAACGAAACAGACAGTTATAGACCAACGTCTAGAGAACTTGTTGTGCCAGTCAAGACAACCAGAAATGGACGAATTGTTTAAGTTCCTAGTAGACAGGGCCGGCCTTAGGCCACTGCAGCCTATGCGGTCGCAGTGGGCGCCGCGCTTTCATAGGCCCCGCGCTAATTCCAAGTGTACATTATTAAATTAAACCATTATAACGTATATAAAATAACAGGGTTTTCGCGACCTACTGATTTTCCAGGGCCTCCAGGAAATCTCATGAAAAGGCAAAATATACGATAAAGTCTTGAACTTTTTTTTAAATTTATTCAGATCTCCTGAAGAATAGACGAAATTGACATTTTGGGGTGCCAATAAATAAAAAGTGGCATTGCGAGGCTGCGAGCTTTCATTTGATAACAATGTATTGCAAAGACGAAAGTAGGCCTATTTTCTAATTCAAAAAAGATAATTTTGACATTATGCTTATCCCTACCCAGACTAGGCCCCGCGAGATCCTTTTCGCAAAGGGGCCCCGCAAATGCTAGGGCCGGCCTTGCTAGTAGATATCACACTTAAGAACTTTAAAAGGAAGGGTATGATAATAACTTTAAAAGGAAGGATGTGTTAATATTATATGATATTACGTCATTATTTTTTGTTTATGTTTTGTGCGAAAGCAAAAGGATTAGATGTAAATAAAAAGAGAGTTTCAATTGGATTGAGGAAAGATGAATAAAGGGGTAATAACTCGAGTGTGAAGTTTAATTCTGAAATTATAGACGCCAAACCCGAATAATGGACAATTTTAGCATTATTAAGAATAACTTTTAGATCTGTTATATTCGATTCTATAAATTTTGCTTCAAGGTTAATTAGTGTAGCCATATAATTCTCGCCATTTAGATCTATTATTAGTAAAAGTAACAAGATACTGGAATTCGCTGTATTTCATGCAGTTTTATTCGTGACAACAAAGTTTAAAATGTAAGACTAATTTTAAAAAATAATTTGATCTCTCTGGGAAAAAATATTTTAAAAATGTCAACGAAGTCCACGAAGTCAACGTACCGATATACCTTGATCTAGGTTTAGTCTTTGTGATAAATTTAATCCATAAATGTTAAAAAAAAGACACCCGTTGACACTATTTGTCAATCAAATATATTAATTTATGTATTTACAAATAAATTTCGGACATTTGGGGGCCGGGGGGATTTTAAAATTCTCCCCCCCCCCTTAGTTACGCCACTGCAAGATAACCAACGACTTGGCAGAATTCAAGTCACTGACTACCATGCATGACTAGGACAACATCCATCTTCAAGTTATAAGCTATAAGTTATGTTACCCATTATTTGGAAGAGGTGGAATTACTAAGTTTTGGTTCAAGAAGAGGAGACTACTCCCACATCATTTTCACAACTGTTTCTGTCACAAAGTTCTAACATGTTGTCGAAGACAGGGGGGGGGGGTATTGTTTCTTTGAATTCCTCCTATCAGCTTGTACTCTCTTCATATCCTGACGGATCTATGAACACGTTGAGAAAAAATGGAAGCGGGACGGCTATTTCAAAAAACCAGTTTGTCCTAGACATGTGACAAAATCTGTGAATATCTTTGAAACACAAATAGGCTACTACTTCAGTGGCTACACAGACAAAACTCTGGTTTGACCGTTATAATTATTCAGACTTATTTTTAATCGTTTTAAACCTAAATTTGGATTACATCTTTTGATCATTGACATTGTTCCGAATGAAGTCTAAGAAATCAAGATAGCAAATGAGTTCTAGATTAATGATTGGGCAAAGCTCACTGGGAAGACTCGTTGCAATTAGGAAGAATGACAAGAAAATAAATAGAATTAGAAATGACAGACCAACATCAGCTTCAGAAAGTAGGCATTGATTTTTGTTTACATGTTAACTCAACTAGCTGGAAGATTAAACGCACACTCTAGAGATGGTGGCTACTATTGTTGCAAGACACTCTACATGTGTGTATTTCAAAAGTCTAGTTTCCCAATCTGACCAAGCCATGTATTGCATAGATGATGTCAAGCTGTTCTGTTTCTGTGACCAAAGTGGATAAAATCCTGAGAAACCTCTTCCAAATTAATAGTAAAACTAGTGTTTGCCTAAAAAGTTCCAGGAGTCTTTTTCCCCTTTGCCTTATTTTTTTCTGTTGGCTTTTGACTATGATCTTCACGACCTTTCTGTCCATTGCTTGTCTATTAACTTCTTTCATGGGGCTCCATGAGAAGTCATTTTACGACTTCAGACCAGACGACCGAGTCATATCCCCAACAATAAAACCACTTTTACAATTCTCACCACATGTAAATTTAAAAAATACTGAACATTTAAAACACAACAAAACCTTCCATTAAATGTTTTATTACAATTCTAATAAATATATTTGCATACATCAGTTATTACATATAATTTGTTTTCCACAATAAATACAATGGACCTCATTCACCAATCGTAAATAAACACATTTAGCCACATCATAATATTGATAAAACAATGAAAAACAATGAAAGATATGTATCACGTGACAGCCTTTAAGGATTACATAATTTGTATAGAAGATATATAGAATCACATGGCTAAATGTTGTTTGGTTACGATTGGTGAATGAGGTCCATTCAAACCAAACATAACATTTTCTAGGTAAATATGATACAATCAGCAGTTGTGGAAAAAAAATTGATACAAAAAGAAAGATAACAGTAAATCAATTAGCAAGACATTTCACTTGATTCCCAGTTACATACAAATGTATAAATATATTCCTTCATTCAGAAATGTCTACTATTGCACAGAAGTGAGAAACTATAAAGTCAAGAGTATAAGATTTAGCTCTCTGACAGGTTCAATATTTGTAGAGCATTCAAAACACCAAAGTAAGTAGATCTAAATAACTTGAGTGTAGGTAAAACCTGAGTAAGTAGAGCTATATAACCAGAGAAAGTAGAGCTATATAACCAGAGTAAGTAGAGCTATATAACCAGAGTAAGTAGAGCTATATAACCTGAGTAAGTGGAGCTATATAACCAGAGTAAGTGGAGCTATATAACCAGAGTAAGTAGAGCTATATAACCAGAGTAAGTAGAGCTATATAACCAGAGTAAGTGGAGAGGAGGATCCTAGCAATGGAATTGAGATGCTACAGAAGGATCCTGGGCATCACTTTCCAAGACCGCATCACAAAACAAGAGATTAGAGACGGGGGTTACTGCAGCGATCAGACCTGCTAACTATTGTAAAGAAACGCAAGCTTAAAATATATGGCCATATTACAAGATCCACGGGGCTCGCAAAGACCTTCCTTCAGGGATCAGTACCAGGAAAAAGAAGAAGAGGCAGACAGAGAAAGCGATGGGAGGACAACATAAAAGAATGGACGGACCTACCATTGATAGAGGTTTTAAACAGGGCTAAAGACAGGGAGGAATGGAGAAAGACGGATGACATATCTTGCTTGGCACCCCAACGGTCCAACAGACTAAGGGATAGGTTAAGGCAAAGAGTAGATCTATATCACCAAAGCCTAGATACCCAAGACACTACCTGTTTGAATCTTGAGCAATAAGACAACAGCAATCTTGATACAGATTTTGAAATATAAAAATAATTTTATGCTAAATTTTGCCTTGTGTTATAAGACTACGCAATACATGTAGACAAAAAAGCCTAGAGACCTTACTATCCAGACACATAATTTGAATAATGGAACACATATTAACGATAATTAACATACTAAAAATAAATGGTGGACCATATGGCATTAATAGGTATAAATAGGTTTCAAAATTGTAAGTGCCATAGACCCCCATTAATTGACAGCAATCTCTGCTGATTACATGAGAACCACTAAATAGTAACAAGTGATTGATCTGCTTGTTTTGTAGGACAGATAGGATGGCAGTGGCAGGTTTCTATCTTATAAAATACATCTAAGTCAATGTAATCATGTATTTTAATCAATGACTTAAAAATTCTGCCAAGTCACTGGTTTTCCAGGCAACCCATTCCATGCTCTAATAGCACTAGGGATGACTTGATGATCATGCAGCCAGCCAAACTCTGGAACTAATGTCGGCATAAAAAAAGAGAATATTTTAAGGTCTTGGCTGCAAACATACTTACTTAATTTTTATTATAATAACCTAGTCTAAAAAAAACACAGACATTACTTTTTATACAGAACAGGTTATCCTTTTGCACCTTACAAACTGCTACAACTACACAAAAAATATAAACTGATGCATTATCAAACTGATACAATGTTTTGTATATCCGTAATGCAGAAATATTTATTGGAGTCACACTGAATAAGGCACATTATATGTTGATATACTGGTATGACAAATCTACACATTTAATAATAAAATCTATGATAAAACAGAAATATTGTATTTTTACACCTAGAATATGTTTCCATACAACAATCATTCCATTCAACCTTGACTGGCATTAAATTTTTAGCTAACAAGTTGAGTAACAGATATTGTTGATAGAACTATATCAGTGGTAAACAGCTCAGTTAATGAGTCACTTTGTCACAATATAGGTCACAATTTCAACATTAAAACAGTTATGGCATATTTGCATTTTGCAGTCTGTAATGTTAAGATTTAAATATTACATTTTAAGCTCAGATAAGTTTGGTGTTTGCAATTGACAACTTTTAGCTTTTTTTTTTTTTTTTCTTTGTTTAAAGGCTTAATAGAAATCTAATAGAAACATTTAAGTCTAAAACTCATAGATTAATAATAACACACTAATTCAACCTTACATTACAATTATAATCAAACTGTATAGAATTTAGCCCTTGTTATGTAAAGGGAGAGTGATCCTTAAAGGATTACAGGCAGGACATGGCCTAAATTGTGCAGATGTGCCTAAACTCAAAAACTCATAATCAAACATAGATTTAGGCTTCCGACAAACACAAAAATGTTTATAAAATGTTCATGGTGACTGCCGACTCTAAAAACATTCCTGTTTCAATTCCGCAGGCAATGTGAAATGTATAATGACATGTATAATGAATAGATGATTTCATGCTGACATAATGTGTAGACTACTTCACTAAATTACCATGAAATTCCTGTACCAAACAGTACACAACAGAGCATGGAGAGAAGGGGGCAGTGAGGAGAAAGAAAACAATTCTGCAGGACATTGATTTTAAAAGATTTACTGCTTTTGAACATGATGTGAGCTTTCTCAAGTATTGATACATTAAAAATCATCATTAAAATAATCCAAGCTATGCATGTCATACCGTTCAAACACTTAATTAATGAATTAAACTATTATAATTACAAGATATACTTAATGTTTTTGTACATTCGTCCAGATCTTAACATTTCTATTTTATAGGTTATTTGTTGTTATCAATTGTGAATCTTTTGTACAAACGCAGCAAATGACTTGCTATATCTGAGTTTGTTACAACTGACTTTGTTATAATTGAATTTATGCTTGAACTCTATTACTTCCTTGAAACATCTATAACTCTAGCACACAATGTCATGGTCAATATAACAATTCATTCAGTTGGCTGCCCCTGTTGCTGCCTCTGTTGCTTCTCCTGATATTGTCAACATCCAACGTGTTCAAAAGATTGTTGTCCACTTCAGCAGCCATGATGTTCAGCTCCACTGCATTCTCGGCCAGGAGAACCCGGAACGGACTTCCATTCACATGCAAACCTGACCACTTGACATCCACGTGGTAGATGCCAGGCTCCACTGGGTCGTAGATATATTGATAGATCTTGTCCTTCTTGCTGGGCTGCACCATCATGACTTTAAATGCTCCTACAAAGACAAAGATTACCAAAGATGTTATTTATCATGACTTTAAATGCTCCTGCAAAGACAAAGATTACCAAAGATGTTATTTATCATGACTTTAAATGCTCCTGCAAAGACAAAGATTACCAAAGATGTTATTCATCATGACTTTAAATGCTCCTGCAAAGACAAAGATTACCAAAGATGTTATTTATCATGACTTTAAATGCTCCTGCAAAGACAAAGATTACCAAAGATGTTATTTTATGTTGAGTTTCTGCTGAAATTTTTGCTTGAGAAAGCAGCTTAGGCAAGTCATCTTTAAAGAGCTAAGCTGAAAGTTTGAGCTTAATTGAGAAAAAAGGGCTTAAATTTATTTCAATAGTTTCCGTTTTTATGCAGCAATTTTTTTAAAAATTATTGTTTGGTGAAATACAAAATGGATGGCTGCTTTGTCATACAGCGCACACGCTGGAGCGTCATTTGGTTATCTTGAGATTAATGAGGAATGCAGTATTTCCCATGCCTACACAGCCCCAGCTGTGACCTACATATTTTGCCACATCTAGCGCAGGCATAACCATGTCAACCGGTGGTCGATTTTGATTTTCTTTTCCCTGTCTACGTCTGTCCTCAGCAATGGATTTATTTTACATTTTCAAATATACACAGCCCTTTATTAGTAATCCTTACATTCCAAAATTAGCTTGTCATTTTTAAACATGCACTTCTTCAAACTTCTCTAGATTCTCCGGATAAATATTTGATATAAATATCAATGCACACACAGCATTTATTTATGCTGCCATTTCTAAGAACCCAAAAGAAAGCAGAATGTTTCATTCTAAGATGTGAGAACAAAATAGAGAGACTAACTTCTTACCTTTAGGTCCATTGATCCTTACGGTCAACTCCCCAGCACCAGCTCCTGTTGTCTCCACCCAGAAGGTGCCTCTGAACTCTGGGAGGATGCCACTTTGAATGCCAGGACCCCAGACTTTAACCTGACCTTTTACTTGACTCTCTTTGATATCAATAGCATAAGGACTTCCTGAAAATAAAAAAAGAACTTGTATAAATAACGAATCTTAACTTATTATATTTTTTTATATGAAATAAACTGTTTATTGAATGCATCTGAAAATGGAGGATAGAATTTATATTTCTCATTTACTCTTCCATGAAACCTGAGATTTAGCCACTTCCAAATGCATTAGTGATTTACAAGTGTAAATTCAGTAACCATAGTATCATCCTTATTAAGCCTCTAGCATCCTCTAAGT
Organism: Biomphalaria glabrata; assembly: GCF_947242115.1. Lineage (NCBI taxonomy): Eukaryota > Metazoa > Mollusca > Gastropoda > Planorbidae > Biomphalaria > Biomphalaria glabrata. The sequence goes on from NC_074725.1 coordinate 2,869,582, forward strand.
GCCCTATTTTCTGAGATTCAACATCCTTGCAGTGCCCAATTAACTAAGAATCTAGCATGCTTTGAGTGCCCTATAATCTGAAACTCTAGCATCTTTAAGTGCCCTATGATCTGAGATTCAACATCCTTGTAGTGCACAATTATCTAAGAATCTAACATGCTTTGAGTGCCCTATGATCTGAAACTAGCATGTTTAAGTGCCCTATAATCTGAAACTCTTGCATCTTTAAGTGCCCTATAATCTGAAACTAACATCCTTTAAGTGCCCTATGATCTGTTACACTCTACGTACCCAAGCCTTACAAAGTCATTAAATCAAAGTAAGGACCAGAAAACTTTGCGCATTACCCATGATGTGTTTGCCGTCATAGCGAATGTCAACAATATGGCGGCCAGCCATCTGTGGTGTTACTTTCAGGGATTTGGTGCCATCGAAGTTGTCATTGAGTTGCACAGGAACCGATCTTTTCAAAGGATCCAGGCAGGTCACAGTCAGTTTACCTAAAGATAAAGAGAGTATAATGACACAGAGAGTACTGAGAAAAGCTGGGTTTTACAGCAGGCACAAATATACCTTTACATAAAGTGGGGTACTTGCAAAGTCATTTGAAATATTAGAAAGTAAACAGATCATCCTAGTTTCTTCATTAAAATAAAATGGGGGTCTGGTTCTGATATTTAATTGCCCATGAAAGTAGAGGGAATTGGTTACAATAAAACAGGCTAGACTTGCTATCACATAACTGTTACCATGGGAATGCCCCACGATTATGAACAATAAAACAGGCTAGACTTGGTATCGCATAACTGTTACCATGGGAACACCCCACTATTTTCACGTCTTATCTCTACAAGATTTTCATTCCAGACTGATTTCCCCTTCACGCTATTTTCTAAACTTGAATTCTTGAAACTTGTTTTAACCAATGTAATAATTTCTTACAACCAATCAATGCGTGATAGGCAGGTGTCTGCTACGTGATTGGAAATTCCGAGGTTGACCGTAACATTGACTTGGGTTTATTTTAAATTATTTAATATTTAAATTAATACATGACATTGATACATGACAGTAAGTAACAACTGACCTGGTCCAGCTTCTCTTGGGTCTATCTTCATTTCCAAATCTTTCCCCATGTACACATTTTGGTTTGGTTTCACTGTGGTCACTTTCTGAGGCTGGGCTGGCTCTCTGACATTCACCTTGAAAGGAGAACCTGTAGAATGGTAAAAAATAATGAGGCAAATGAAAAATAGTACTAGTCTTGACTGGGATTCGAACTAGATAACTTGGTTGAAACACTTAACTACCATGCTTAACTATAAAAAAATCAAATAATAATTCATCTTTCCATGTCACACTGACCTACTTATTCAATGCCACAGAAGGAATAGTAGTGTACTTCTTTTAATGGTTTGTCATTCCAAGTATAAATGGAAATTTACTTTACCTTTTAATGGTTTGTCATTCCAATCTATATACAGAAGATATGCTCCTGGTTTCTGAGGGACGTAAGTGCAGTCATAGATTTGTGGGATAACAGGTTCAGAAGTTACTGGAATGTTTTCCCTGACACCTTGCAAATGAGCTTTAGGTCGACCTGTTTGATCAAGACAACCAAAGTCACAGTTTAGCATTGACTACACATTTTTTTTGTGTTCAGTGTGTATATTTTACAAAATCAACTTTGGGATCTGATTGGGGTCCTTTGTTCTAGAGTATTACCAGTAGCCTTTCATTTGCAGTTGGTCTTTTAAGGAAGATAAACTCTAAAACTTTTCTATCATGACTGATAACAGTGCTTTTCACGACTTTCCCTTTTAATCACACATACATTCAAAAGAAAAATTGTAAAGAAAAAAATTGAAGTCAAGTAATTTACAAGATTCTTCAGACTAAATTAAATGGGAGTAGCTTGTCATAGGACCATAGGACTGTATCAGCATTTCATAAATAACAATCGCTTGCTACGCTATTAATTGTGGGTCATGTGGTTGTGTTATTAAAATAACCATCTTGGAAAGCGGAGACACAGATGAGCAGTTCATTGCTAAATGTTGACCAAGAAAAACAAGGATAAATAGCAGAGTACAAACATACAACTGCTTGCATATCAAAGAAAGAAATATTGACCTCCAAGTACCTAAACTGGAAGACACAAAACTACTAGTGAATAGCCCACTTTGTTTTATTGTCTGCAAGAGAAAGAGATAAGGAAACAGTGCCATGGTAAAGAAGAAGAAGAGGCAGACACAGAAAGTGTTGGGAAGACAACATCAAAGAATGGACAGAGAGGAATGGAGAAAGATATTGATAGATCATGTGTGGTGCCCCAAGAGACTTAGGGATAGGTGAAGTAGTAAAGAGGTAGATCTATATACTTACCAGGATTTGCTGCTGTTCCATCCACTTTAAACTTGGCAGGTTTCCCAACTTCAGCTTCTTTCAGGCCTTTCCCACTTAAAATCACCTAATTTGGCATGTTTCATGGAGAGAATTCAATTAATCAAGGAAGACAAATGAATAGATCTAAGAAGTTAACAATCACTATACCTAGGGGGAAATTTTATCAATGGAAGTTTGACTCTATTCATGACAAGGATTATGTCTCAGTATACCAATGGGAGTGTGCTATTTATCAACAAGACAGAGTCTTTATCAATGTCTATGATAGGTTTAATCCCTTGTTGTGAAAAGTCAAGTTTCAGATAATCTTATCATATAAATTACAGATGTTACTTCAAAGGAGAAGATAATTAAGTCCTACGCATTTCATGTGCTAATTTAGTCTTGTATGTTGATCAGTGACTTAAACTCTGCTAAGTTGGATTTCCTGGCTGATTCAGGCAACTAATTCCATGCTCTAATAACACTAATGAAGAAGGAGCACTTGTACAAATTTGTCATAGCGTATGGAATAAGATGTGCAAGACATGGAGACAGTTGAAGAGACTCGCCCAGAACTGAGATGCCTGGAGGAAGCTGGTTGGTGGCCTATGCCCCAGAAGGGACCATAGGCAGAAATGAGATGAGACATGGAATAGGAGATCTGCCTTTATCTTTGTGTCTTTCTGAGTATTTGATTAGGGTTTTACTTTTGTATTTATAAATTATGGTTCATTGTTTTATGTATTATTACTACTTTACTTTATATTCTCCTGTCCTGAAGTGTCTCTATGTTTAGTGATTTTACTAATGATGTTACTCCAATCAACCATGAATATTTGTTTGTAATAAATATTGCGCTCTATTTAACGTCTGTTCTAGTTTCTTTATGTTTTCTTAAGTTGCGGGGGTCCTAAACAGAGAATGCATATAATCAATATAAGGATTCTATGGTATTTTTTCATTTATTATTACACCTAGATATTTTTAGTTTTTAGTCTGTGTAATTGGTTTACCATGAATAAATTAAGTAGGTTGGTTTTCTACTATTAATAGTAATTATCTACTTTTTTGGAAGTAACATCTGTAATATATAAGATAACTGTTATGCTTAATAATGCAAAGTATACTAAATTCTTATAAATACATATTCAACTCATATATATATATATATATATATATAACTTTAAACATTAAAGTGTATACAAATATTGAGCCTTTTTAAAAAAAGATCAAAATCTTAATAAGATAAATGAAATTTTAGATCTGATAATTTAATAGTTTAGTAGAGTTTCTATTTTTTTTTTAATTAATTTAATTCTAGTAAAACTTGATTGACAATTATTAACCAATCAAAAGAGAGATTTTAATTTAGATTCAGGAAGGCAAAGCTGAAAAAGAGAATCAGGAAATAAAAGATGAAAAAAGAAACTTGCCTTCTGAGATTCTCGTGGAGAATTAGTTTGAGAAGCAGTGGAAGAACGTGACGAGGTCGGTCTATTTCTGGAGATTGTTTCTGTAAGTTCAAGTAGAGGGAGACTGTCCACCTCTTTGGCTTTAGGTGGGGCTGCATTCTGGACAGGCAACACCTTCATTAAAAAAAAAATTAACTTTGTTTAACACAAGAATTTTTTTACAACACTCATATAGATATAGTTGATACAATGATGGCTTTATAAACCTTAAGTTTTTAAGCTGCAATTTTATGTTACAGCTACATAATAATTACTATAAAGTTAGAACATAGCAAAAGAAAAGCTACAGACATTGAAGTAACTATGACTTCAACCCTGAAAGAAAAATGAGTCAATGAAAAAATGACTGACTCTTCTAAAAACCCAAGCAACTGCAACTTTGACCTGAGATGTATGTGAATGTCTCTTTACAGAGAATGGTTCTATGAGATGAATCTTTAGTAATTCTATGCCTGAAACCAGTGAAGATTACTCAATCACAGTATGTACTCTGTATGTATGTATATATATATACCTACATGGTAACCTATACAATTAAAAAGAATGGCCTTCTTACCTTAACTCTTGTCTGCTTGTGATCTGGATTATACTCAATCACCTTTGGTTTGGTCAAGTCATCATCAGATGGACTGTAGTATACTAATGGAGGCTGGTAAGTTTCTTTAGGTGGGCCGTTAACTACGGCATTACTGGGGGTGTAGATTACTGTGGTAGGCTTATGTTTTTCCTTGGGTGGAATGGCTCTATATTCCACTGGCTTATGGACCTCTGGTTCATGGTAGTGGATGGTGGCAGGAGGCAAGTCTGAGCCAACTACAGAGCCATCAGGGCTTGAAAACCTGTCAAAAAGCAAACGGTCTATTAGTTCATTAAAATTATTTAAATCGGCAAACAGTTTCAATCCAATGTATCGAACATAAAGTGAAATAGGAATGGTGCTTATCAACATAAGATTTGAGAAAAAAATAAATGATGTTTAATTAATTCTATACTAAGATGTTTTGTGAGACTATTTGAACTATCATCCCAAGTTTCAACTTTGCTCCATGATTTTAGGTTAGGAGGTAACAATCTTTAGATCCAAAATACATCCTACAACTTTAAATCAACTTGTTTTTACAGTAAAAAAAATAATTCCTGTAAGTGTGTGCTGCTTAAATGGAAAGTTGCAAGGGGAAAAATGGAAAGTCAAAGGGGGACAAATTGAAAATCATTTTTTAAGGCAAAGTAGACATATTAAGAAAATTATTGAAAATTATAAAAAAAAACATAAAACACAACATAAATTACACAGATTAAAATATCATTTCACACAATTGGAAAGGATAAAAACAAAGTTCTTGCAACGAATGCTAAGGTAATGAATCGCCATGCAAACATTGAGCAGTTGGCTTGAATAAGACATGGAAGACTTTAAAAGTCTTCTCATTAAGTAGCAGAAATGTTTAAATCTACAAATGGATATAAATTGAGAATAATAATCTTCTTTTTGTTTAAATCAAGATCTGTAATTTAGAAGAAAAAATCAGAGCTAAAAAACAACTCAAGCACCCAAAACAATTACAGAAATCCTAAAAATTGCACATCTTAGTTAGTACCAACAACAACACAGGCCTAAGGGCAGTCACTTCAATCATTAACAACAAAAACATCCATCTCCTACCTGTTCAGAAGCCTCTAAAAATCAAAATAAATCTAATCACAAGAAAATGTTAAAATTCCTTCAAGACCAATCTTAGACCTCAGGTTTAGGGAACTATGATTATGCTTAGGAGCTATCACAGATACATTAAAAGTAATGTAGAAAAGTAATGATATTTGTTGGAATGAAAATAAGTTACATTCCCTATGCATAACTATATGTATCTTGTACATTTTAGCTGTTTCTACAGAAAAGGAGATATATTACATCCTAGACCACATCAATGCCAGGACAGCCGCTAATGCAGTAGGTATGATTTGAACTCAGCCCTCTTACAAATTCTATACAAAAAAAAAAAAAAAAAAAAAAGGACCAACTTGTCAAATGGAATGTGAAGCACTCTAGCAAAGTCTGTTTCATCAAGCTCAGGCTCATGAGTTGCTATTCCCAGATACGGAGAATTGGACAAAGGGTAGCCTCCCCATTTCACATGAATGTTATGTTTGCCTAAACAGAGAGAAAAAAAATTTAATTAATTAATTTTGTTACGCACATTAGACATATACAAGTACAAAATAAACTGAAAAATGCCACAAAATGAAAGTTTATTAAATAAGAAATAATTAAACAGAGAAACTAGACAAACACATTTTACTTATGTGGAGAGCTTGGAATACTAATAATAATTTATTACGATGAAGGAAAATTTATATTGAGAATTGATCACCTTTCCCTCTTGTTTAAATATTAAAATTCAGTAAATTTTAAATCTTAAAACTTAATTAGACTGATATAGACCCCAAATTTTATACTATTTTAAAAATTGGATCTATTATGACATTTTCAATGTAAAACAAAAAATTAAACTTTTCAACTATCTTTTCACACATATAACCTGCAGTAAAATTCAGTAAATTTTAAATCTTAATTAGACTGATATAGACCCCAAATTTTATACTATTTCGAAAATTGGATCTATTATGACAGTTTCCACATAAAAAAAATAATTAAACTTTTCAACTATATTTTCACACATATAACCTGCAGGTTAAACAAGTTTTTACAAACGAATGACAGCTGTGTGGGCTATACAAAGGTGCAGGGTTTACAAAATGTATTTTACTCAGAAACATAGCATAATGAAAAGTATAAACATACTAGTGGGTCTTTAAACCTCCTTTAGTTTGCTGTGTGGTTGTGAAATGGTACATTGAAAAGCTTTATGAACATCTCATTATAAACCTCAATAAAACTATTTAGTACTGATGCGGCAGAGAATCTTTAGTATACCAGTAATCAATTGTGACAAGTAAGTAACTAAACTAATTTCCCAGTAATTTGAAAATGTGCACATGCGGGGTATATATGGGTGTGGGTTGTAATATTTTGTTTTCGTATATTTTTTTATTTGTGAGGGGTATACAGTACCAGGAAAAAGAAGAAGAGACAGACAGAGAAAGTGACGGGAAGACAACATAAAAGAATGGACGGGCCTGGCATTGAAAGAGGTTCTAACTAAGGCAAAAGACAGAGAGGAATGGAGAAAGACGGTCAACAAATCTTGCATGATGCCCCAACAGCCCAAAAGATGGATAAAGGTAAACGGGTATACATGTGTGCGGTTATATTCACAAAAATATGGTAAGTAACAGATGTCTTTGTTAGTCTTTGTTAGTTCACCACTTGCTAATTTTAAAATATGTTATTAATTACTTGTATTATCCCATAATGAAATCAATTAATTAAATTAATTGTTAGTGAAATTTGTATGAATAAGTTGGCTGACATAGAAGAGAGTCAAATGAAAATCCTTGTGAATATGATTAAATATTTCCACTATCACTTCTAGCATATTGAAACTACCTTCCTCTCTTGGTGTAAACACCACTGAATGCTTGCCGTCTTTTCTGGCATCAATAGCAACAGGAATTTTGCCATTAGGACCTTCCACTTCCGCTGTGAGTTCACCTTTAAAAACAAAGAGGAAGTAGGTATAATAAATAAATACTACAGAAATATATCAACAAAAGTGTTTTCTTGACAGGGGAGTAAGAGATCACTGAACTGTATTAACTTCTGCCTCAGTACAGTTGTTTGTTTGGATAAAAGAAAAGTGATCAGTCATTTCATCCCCAATTAAATATTTTATTCTAAGTCCTCGTGTAACTGTGCTGTTAAGTTTGAGTTTTTGGCACATCAGCACAATTTAGGCCATGTCGTGCCCGTAATCCTTCAAGGATTACTCTCTTTTACAAGAGCTAAATTCCATACAGTTAAATCATTAAAAACAAGGTCTATTCACACTTCATCCCCCCCCAAAAAAAATGCTTAGAGTTTCAAACCTGGTCCTGCTTCTGAAACATCAAAAGGCAGGTGTTTTTCTTTATTGACCTTGAGTGGGATGACGCCTGTGTCATCGAGATATGGCCTCCAGCCCCCAGACACACGAACATTGACAGGATCAACAATCAAAGGCTTGAATGGACTACCTGCCAAACATAATACAGCTAGCATGAAATGAACGACATCAACCCAGTTTTTAATTCATAAAATTCATTTATTTAATAATTTAAACATTAAATTTTTAACACCTGAACCCCTGTTTTACAAACCAATTTAACAAGGAAAAAATCTGCATTTCTGACTATTAGATGTTGAAAAAGTAGAATAAAACATAATGTTTGTTTTGGTCGTATTCAGAATTGCATCACTGAAATTACATATAGCATCTTCTATCTTTTTTTTAACAAGTAGTGTAATAATATTATAGCCTATAGCACATATGGAGTGATATTAAAATAAGCAGGATGCCTAGCCAGGAAGCAATTTATTAAAACAAAGATAAATTTGGATGTTACAAATGGATTCAGATGACGACAACAAAGAATCTAATAATAAATTTATTCGTAGCCTAAAAGTGTTCTCAATTGTTAAAATTAACAAACATTATTGGATGAAGACATTAAAAAAAATTATCAAGCTAACCATCAATATGCTTGTCATCCATTTTCACCCGCACAGTGTGTGGCCCTCTCTCTATGGGATAGTATGTAGCTTTGATTGTGTCATCTGGCAGACGCTCCAGTGTGCTCTGCACTGGCTTAGAAGGCCCTGGTTGATAAAAACAAATACAAACATAAGAAATAATAATACATTTACTTCATCCAAATAATTTTTATTGATAAGTCACTTTTTTATATTAAGCCTAATTAACCACACGTGCTTAGTTTGATGAGGCATTTAAGATACCGGTATATGAAATTGCAAGTACAGTGGGTATTGTTAAAACTTGGAAGGAACATCCGAAACATGGAAAACATTTTACAAACAGATGATAAAAAATGTGTCCTCACAGTCATAAAGTAAGATCCATACCTTCAACAGAAACAGAAACTTCTCCAGGAAACCCCCTTGGATCCACAATGAATGTCGCTGGTTTATTGGGTACACCTCTGTAAAGGCCATCACCTCGTGCTGAAGGTTTTTCAAGCTCGGCGATTTCCTGAATAAATGGAGATCCTAAAAAACACAAGTTATTAAATAATTATACAAAACAATAATTTTTGCAAATTATCATAAGTATGTAATCAAGAATACTTAGGAATACAAAAGTACTTTAAAGTGATCAACTTTTAGATTGATTTATTCTGCTGTAGATTATTTAGTGATAATTCTATTATTGTTTTATTATTTGTATCATTGTATTTGACCACAAAATAAATAAACATAATTTTCAAATTTCTTTTTTAAAAAAGTAAATTTTAAAGTAAATTTAGAGTTACACATTCTTGTCAAGTGACTTTTTTAATATAAAGAAAGTTGTTTTTCTATCTGAGAAATGTTATTTGCTTTTTTTTTTTTTAATTTAATCCTCAGTTTGACTTTTTTTATTTATATGTTTTAGATGTTTCTTCAGAACTGAAGATTATTACATCCTAGCCCAAACCTTAAGCAGTATAGCAGGAGAAGGCAGCAGGCAGGATTCAAACCCTGAACCATCAAGATGACAGTACAGAGCACATATTAAAACCATTGCGATTATCATTGTTAAACTTATTAGAAATAATGCTGATTCATCTTGTTACCTTTAATTGGCTGGCCATCATAGTTAATCCACACTTTGTAGGTCCCTGGTCCTCTAGGCCTGAACGACACCTTGTAGATACAGGGTTTGTCTTTCTTCACCTCACATGGGAACCTGGTGCCCTGATAAGTGACTTCAGCATCTATCCTACCATCACCTACCCTTGTGCAATCAGCTGTTGGTGAAAACGTTCATAAAGAGAATTAACGTATAGATTTACAAGCTTTTCAACTTGAAGAGAGAGAGCAGCACCTCTCTTTTCTCTCTGAAGAGATAAATCTAGAAGTTTAACAAGGAGACTAACTCTTTGCAAGACAATACTGCAACTCTGTGAAGAACTAATTATGACATGAAAATTACTTCTAGATCTTGCTGCGGAGTCAGAGATGAAACAAAGATTCTCAAGATCTAGCATTATCATATCTGCTTAAAAAACTAAGCAATGAACTAGCAACAGTGTTTAAAACACTTTTTCATGTATTGCTTATTCAGGGTAAAAGCTACACCTCCCAATTTTAAAAAAGTAATAAATTCGATCCAGGAAACTACAGGCCAATATCAATCACCAGCATTACATGTCAATTACTAAAACACATAATATGTAGCAATACCATTAAACACTTAGATAAAATGTCCTTACTCCATACCAACATGGCTTTAGGAAATATAGGTCATGTGAAGCTCTACTAATAGGCCTAATTGCTGATTTTTTAAAAAGGATTAGACAATACTGAGCAGATTGATGCCATTTTATTAGACTTTTCTAATGGATGTGACAAAGTTCATCACCAGCTTGATTTAAAAATTAGAATATTTCAGCATAACTGGTCCATTACACAGATGGATTTAGGATTTCCAAATAGGGAGAGAACAAACTGTAATAATAAAAATCAAAATACCAAAGAAGATACTCAGAAAGACATGCAGATAAAGCTATAAAGCGACATTCCTAATTCCACATACTTAGACAAATTCATATAGATCTAAATGCTCCTTCTTCATCAGTGCTATATATACATATTTGACTTGAAGCCTAATAGAATCTAGTCTAGATTTTGTATGTCATATATATATATAGAACTATTCTACTTGATTTACCAGGTATCTTAAATTAACTGTGCTCTCCAACTTTTTTTTATAGTCTAGCTTTTTACTAGATCTAGATCTAGGTATGAGTGATTCACAGAAGTTGACAACGCTCACCTATCATTTCAGGATGGGCACAGACTGTTCCATCCTGCATCCCGTACACTGCAATGTCAGAGGAGTCAGTCACATGACAAATGAAAGGATGGCCAGTAATATATTCAATCTCCCAGTCACCTGAAAGTAAACACACATGTGCAGAAATATAAGGATCTAGGGTGTCTAGGCCTAATATACATTCCATCAAACTAGAAATATTCAGTGCTACTCTGCATCCGAGACCAGGGTCAAACGATACATTGTAGTGGCAGAGTTAAAATGATATGCCATGATGACTTACATGAAGCCTTGACATTGACATAGCCTAGCTCCGGCTCTACTCTTGTGTAGAATACAGCCTTCCGTTGCCTCTCGGATGGGTCCAGGAACTCATGATACCCTTCTGAATTACATCATAAAGTAGAAAAAGAAAACACTGAGTCTACATTTTAAAACTTGTGCAAAAAAATAGCATGAGCTTAATTGGAGGTATAGCAATTGCAATATGATGGCATGCAAATATAGTTCTAGAGCAGCAAACAAAGTTATGTTTGTAGGCCCTATGTATATGTGGTATATTATCATTATTAATATTGTATTAGGCCTATTTATATATTATTATGTTACTAATAAAGAACATCACTTCCGGGCCATTCACTGGAATTCACTAAACATGTCTTATGTTAGATACTTAGTTAGTATTTTTTAGTTTATGTAGAGATGCACCATAATTGACAGATTTTTAATGCAACTAGTGATGCTTTGACTTAGTTGGGTTAGAGGCTACTTAGAGACAGAAAGTCAGTTGGTGATAGGATTTCATAAGAGTAGGACGTATAGCTGTGGCCTTTTGTGGATTAAAACTTCATTTAAACTGTTCAACAGTGTCTGGATTTGTCTCTTCACTATTAAGACTGATGTGTCTGTTTGCTTGTGAGTTAATCACATCGAAATACACCCGCACAAGAAACCCAGACATTTGCAGAGTAATCTGTCGTAATCCGAAAGGCATCAACAATTAACTACTTGACAGATAGGCAACATCACACTTAACATAACCTTCAATATTTAATAGAGCCTTAATAAGTCATGACACCACAATTGGCGAAGGAACAAGGACGGGAGAATGAGATACTTATAATGAAAGTTATGTTTAGACATTCTTAGTGTTTACTGTACAACATTTCCAGTGAATGACAGGAAATCTGTTGATTGGAGGAAGATATTGCTTTCACACATGAAAGAAAGAAACATAAATAAAACTATCTAGACTGTCTACTATACCAGTAATTTCCCCTTTACCAATTAATTCTAGCCTTTTTGAAATCTCTGTGATTATGGGGTTATGGGAGTAATAGCAATTCTAACATTTTCATTTTTTTGTTCTTTTTTCTTGTATCTAGAACAAGGTCTAGGTCTAGCTTCAGTGTGTCTTTGGTAAACATAATGCTTATTTAATTATATTACACACTTTTCTTGTAAATGGATTTCTGGTGTTGTTCTTAAGTTTTTGTTCAGAAGTAGATTGATCTCTAAATATATCAGCAACATAATTTATTGAAAAGAAGATAACTTCTCACCTCTGACTTCTGCCCTATTGAAGTGCACGTTGATCGCATAAGCCCCTGGTGAGTACGGGGTGAAGGTCACCTTATAATATCCGGGTGTTTGAGTTGGGGAAATGTGAGAAAGGATTTTCTTTCCCTGGTGTGTGATGTCGACCCCAAGGTCTCCATGTCCAGCACGAGAACAATCAACTGAGAACAAAAGAAAAATGGAAGTCACTTTTATTATATAATGTAGACAATGTAATAAGTTAGCTTTGGTTTTTATTTTGAAAATTCTTAGCATGTTTAGGTGTTATATAATTTGAAATTGAATGATTTTAACAAATAGGCTATTAAGAACTTTACTTCAAATTTTAAAAAAATTCTATAAGCTTAATCTTTAATAAATGTTTACAGTCGATTAGATTTCTGAAAAGTTAAAATTAGTACAGTCTTCCTTTTAGCTATAAAATTTCACATATATTGAAAGTAAATTTCATATGATCCTTCAAAAATAAATGTTGTTACATTATAGTTCAAACCTACAGGATAGCTGGTTTCAAACTCAGGACCATAGAGACAACAGTCCAAAATGCATACCACTTGACCAGACAGAACATTATACTAATGTAATAACATTTCTTTTAAATAGTCAAGCTACGCTTCTTTGGATGATAATGTTACGCTTCTTTATATGATAATGTTATTGTCAAATCTTCAGTTACCCTGGAAAGAGTTGGATTTGCCCACAAGTCCGCCATGGAGGTCATGCACTCGGACTTGGGAGGGGTCGCAGACATCGATGGGGCAGCCGTCCATGAACTTGTTGTCATAGTACATTGCCACTTTCCATCTGCCGATCTCGTCTGCGTTAAACTGTGCAGCGTAGTTGCCATCACCTGAGATACGGATTACTCTCCCGCTGGGGGCTTCGGCTTCCACCCGAAATCTCTCTGGATCAAACAGACCACTCATCTGTGCAGAGAAAAATGTTGACATAAACTCAAGGGTATATTTCTTTTTTATTTGAGGAGGGGTGCTAAGTGCAATATTGATTACAGAAGGCCAAACCTACCCTGCTCTCCATAATGACTCCAACGCTGTAGATGTCCACTTTGAGCTGCTCACTACTGGGCATCTCTACCCTGGGGGCATGGAATGAAGATTTTCGAACCAGATGGAAAGTTTTGGTCTGTGGCGGGGCAGCAGGGGAGGCCAGTTTGGCGACATGCGATGAAATGAATTCATCATCTTCTCTGAATGTCGTTATCTATGGAGAGTAATTCAATACAATATTACTTAAATATTTTGATCTGTTTCATTCTAGTGTTTATGCTGAGAAATAAGTGTTTAAAAAATGGAATTTTGGAAGTTGAGTCAGATTTTTTCAAGTTCAAGTCGTGATTTTCAGGAGGTTTATGAAATATTAATGACGTTGCATTAATTGGGACTTTCGTTTCTTTGACCTGATATTACTGATAACATTATGTCAACTGCACTAACCAGGACTTTAGATAGATTAACTAAGATTATTTATTTTATTATATTATAGATCTATTAAAGTATTATAATAGACGGTACTAAGTATTAGTTCTATTAACTTTACCCACACCAGTCTTGACTGATGACTTGTGACGTTGTGTGGATAATCGGACGTAAGACTCAAACAAGTTAACAACCAATGAGTCCAATGAACCAAAGAATTACAATTACAGTTATTCTGAGTTATACACAGGTCGTGACAGGTGAAAGGCTACCAATACAAAGGTACTCGACGCTGATGAACGATGTCAAAAAATGATTAATTAATACGAAATGAAGGGAACCGTCGAATGTCGTTAAGCTAAATATCTACTTTACTTAAGACAATTAGAAACTAAAGACTAAAGCCGACCTCTCTCTAAAAAAGTTATTTTGTGTTTACTTCCTTACACTTCAAATCCTGGTCTTGTTTTTAATAGTCACTGTCGCTAATCCAAAATTTTACCTTTTTTTTTTATGAAACAAACAGCTTTTCGTGCCAAACTCCTAATCGTGTGCTAACAATATGCAGATCTCTCTATAGTAACGGAAAAAAACACCAGGGGTCCTGGGTTCGAATCTCGGGGATGACTGGGATTTTGAATTTCGGGATTTTGTAGGGCGCCCCTGAGTCCACACAACTCTAATGGTACCTGACTTTAGTTGGGGAAAGTAAAGGCGGTTGGTCGTTGTGTTGGCCACATGACACTCTGCTTGTTAACCGTTGGTTATAGAAACAGATGACCTTAACATCATCTGCCCCATAGATCGCAAGGTCTGAAAGGGAAACTTTTTAATAATTGGAAAATATATTTTATAATGATCCATTGACACTTTTACCATTGTGACCTTAGATGCAAATTTTTTGTACCAATGCGCGGTACAAATAGGCCTAATAATAATAATAATCTTTATTATCCGTAAGGAAATTTGTCTTACAATTTGTGCATCACACCAAACAAAAAAACATTATAACTATAAGAAACCAAAGTGTACATTCACACCAGACTCACTCATAATTTACATGTGACAAAGTTTATACCAGATTGTTCTTATTTAATTATTTGATTGCCAGGGGAACAAAAGAGTGTTTGTGTCTGTTTGTCTTTGCTATCGGTGTCTTGTATCTCTTTTGTGATGGTAAAATCACAAAATCCTGACACAAAGGGTGATTCTTTATTTCGAGGATCTTGTTAGCTTTTTTATAGATGTTTGTCTCAAACAACTGCCCAAATGGGGTTTGTTTTTTGCCAATGATTTTGCCAGCAGCATTGAGGATTCTATTAAGTTTATTTTTATTTTTAATGCTCAGATTGCCATACCAGGCAGTGATATTGAAACTGAAAATATTGCAGATGTGAGCGTGATAAAACATAGCCAAGGCCTTTTCGCTAACATTAAACGAGGACAGTTTTCTTAGTAGTCGTAATCTTTGCTGCCCTTTTTTGCAGAAGTTAGTAGCTATGTGGAGCATGCATGGGACCACCACTGACGAAGTCCTGTCGAAGAAGTTTCAACCATCACAGAGGATCTTTCTCTTCATTAGAGAAATTAGTGGCCGTGACTACCGAAAGTCCCAGAAGTATAAAATGATTATGATGTGATGAATCATGCGAAATCATCGTCTCATGGACCAGCACCAAATTTCAAGATTAAGTGCAGCGACTTGGCGTCTCATCTATGCAGCCGTATATTTAAACATTGGTTTAGAATAAACCTCTCATGAATTAAGGTAAGCACTAGTTTCAGGGGCTCGTAATAAAAAATGGGTTATTGTCGTTTTTTGTTTTTTTTTTAACTTGATGTGGCCCGAGATACGACTGTCGGAAATTAAAATGGCCCGCAGGCCGAATAAGGTTGAGCATCACTGATCTAAAATATCCATTATGTCCAATTTTCATTTTCTCTTCTAGTTTCTAAGATCTAAACGGGACAGACGGACGGACAGACAGGCCACACAAAACTTATAGCGTCTTTTCCGCTTTCGGGGGCCGCTAAAAAAACAAAAAAAATGAACGTTGGGCAGGCCACCACAAAAGATTGTCAGAAAAAACAGGGAAACAAACATAATATGCAGGGGAAAAAAACAGAAGACAGGCGATCTAAAGGCAGACCACGAATAATACGATGGGCTGATGATTCAGGTGCAGATTTATTACAACTCAGGAATTCAGGCTTGGAGATGAAAAGGTTAGGAGAGATCTAAATGGAAAGATATGCTGAAGCAGGCTACGTACCTTATTTTATCTTATCTTACTTCAAAAAAGAAGATGATTACGTCCTACGCGTGTTCCTAGGTCAATCTAGTCATGCATGTTAATCAATGACTTTAAATTCTGCCAAGTCACTGGTTTTCCTGACTAGCTCAGGCAACCCATTCCATGCTCTAATAGCACCAGAGAAGAAGGAGCATTTCCAATTGGACAATGAGTTGTGCAAATCTTGATACATTTTGAAGATCAGATATTCACGTAAAAAAAGGTTCTAAACTCAATAACCAAAATAATTGCTGTTGTTTTTGTACTCCGTAATAAGATTATATAATTGAATCTCGGAAACTCATCTAGGCCAGGGCCGGCCTTAGGTAATTGAAGGTCCTAAGCGAAGTGAATAGGGTGGCCCCAAATGAAATGGAAAAAAAAACACAAAATTTAATGAATTATAAATCGTCCTGTATCTTTATCTAGATCAACAAATAAGTTAAATTCCTATAGCACTGATAACACAGATGTGCTTCATGGACGATTCATGATCACCAGGCAAGAAATAACGTTTTTCGACATTTCACCAAAAGAAAGAAGCAAAAGGTCTTCTAACATCTGTAGTCTAACATGTAGTTCTAAAAACATTTTGTGAATTAACCTTGAATCATAGTAGAGACTTAGCTTGGCGAGTAGACAGAGCCATAGAGGTCTTCTGCTAAGTTTGAGATTTGAGCCATGTTTCGCAATTTATTCTAAAAAAATTTTTTCTTTGAGTCCTGTGCGAGGCCCCCACTTACCGGAGGCCCTAGGAGGCTGCCTAGTTCGCCTATGCCTAAGGCCGGCCCTGTCTAGGGCCTGTCTAGGCATGGTAGTCTAAAAAATTAATCTAGTCAAAGTTTAGATGCAGAGCTGACAAACACAGCTGCCAAGCACAAGATCTAACAAAACACTTCAGACAGATTTAGAATGGAACTCATACCTTCAGTGGTTTCATCTCCGGCGCATGATTTTTATCCTTGAAGCTGTCATTATTGTTATTATATCCGCTGTGGTCCTTGTTATGTGTGTGCAATCTACTGATGATCTCATTGTGGTCATTCAGATGACCATTGTGGTCCACTGCCGTGTCCTGTTTCCGGTTCACGATGACAACCGTCTCGTTGGCGTGGTTGCTGTATGTTACGACATTCGGCTGTCGCAGATACTGGGCGCCGTACGCCATCATCCCGAGGTGTTCCGGGGAGTCTGAAGCAATGTCTTCTGCACTCAGTAAAGGATCAACACCAAGCTCTTTCCCGGCCTCCACAGCTGTGGATCAGTAGTTAAAATATAGGCCTATAATAAATATTTAAAATATTTAAAAACCAAAAACCAAAAAAAAAAACCACAAGATCGAACAATATATGATAAGTACACTGCGATCTACTATTTCTAGAGATACCTTTATAAAAATTTATTATTAGTTTATATCACGCAAACAAACAATAATATATAAAATATTTAGGCCCCCTATATAAGTAAATTAAAGTTTCCTTTTCAGACCTTGGGCAGATGATGTAAAGGTCATCTGTTTCTGTGGCCTACGGTTAACGAGGGTGTCATGTGACTAGCACTACGACCAACCGCCTTTACTTTTTCCCCAACTAATGTCAGGTACCCATTAAAGTTGGGTGGATCCAGAGGCGCCCGAAGATCCCGAAATTTAAAATCCCAGTCTTCACCAGGATTCAAAACCAGGACCTCTGTTCGGCCCTATAGGCCCCCGTACAGAAACAAAAAAAAAAGATTTTTTTATTGTCGTTTTGTATAATCAAAGTAGAAGAACAAATATCTCGCAAAGTTTGTAGCGCAAGACGTGCTCTTCTAAGTGAGTCTATCTTTTTAAAGTCTAAATTTTTTTTTACATTAGTGAATAGGCCCATACATCATAGAATTGATCTTGAAAGGTCACAGGATGCTACTATTGGCCAAAAGCTTCGGGTGTTCCTTCAGTGTTTCGGGTGTTTCTTCAGGGTTAAAGATAACTTACATCCTAGTCCAAACCTGTCGAAGGACAACGGGGAATGGCAGTGGGCAGGATAAGAACACGAGACGACCGAACGACAGTCCAGCGCGCACGACCAGGCTGCTATTCATGGTGTAGTGATGGGAACATGTGAAATGTGGTCAGGGAAACAAGACCAGATGTAAAAACGAGCAGGAGATGTTCGGTGAGGAAGCAGCTGTTTGTGATGTTATTGTTGTTTGTCATTATGTTTGGGATGTTATTGTCGTTTGTCATTATGTTTGTGATGTTACTGTCGTTTGTCATTATGTTTGTGATGTTATTGTCGTTTGTCATTATGTTTGTGATGTTACTGTCGTTTGTCATTATGTTTGTGATGTTATTGCCGTTTGTCATTATGTTTGTGATGTTATTGCCGTTTGTCATTATGTTTGTGATGTTATTGCCGTTTGTCATTATGTTTGTGATGTTATTGCCGTTTGTCATTATGTTTGTGATGTTATTGCCGTTTGTCATTATGTTTGTGATGTTATCAGGGCCGGATTTAAGTGACGGCCTCCACGAGAAAGGGGCCTCCACAAAAGAAAAAAATATTTTAAAATTTCGACAGTTTAGAAACTTTTAAGTATTTTTTTCCCTCGTGTTTATCACCAACACTTGAAATCTTATGTCGGGTGGCAACAATGTCGTGATTAAGAAGTGCCCCCTTGTAGTTGTACATGCTTGGAATATATAAGTAGCAGTACAGCTTCTGATTTACGGCTCCACAAAAATCTTTCCCCTGGGCCTCCACATAGCCTACTTAAATCCGGCCCTGGATATTTTTATTGTTGTGTATTGTTATTTGGCGATAAGAGACGAGGAATTGATCAATTATAATTACTCATGTTTTCAGTTGAATCGAAGGGCTCTAGTGTGTGTTTCTTTAGTATGTGTTATGTGTTTAGTGTGTTGTGTTTGGGTTCAGTAACTACTCGTGTAATCAATCAATTTATAACAGTCCTGTAAAAAATATTATTTTAATATGTTATACAAACACATTCCCTCCCCTTTACTAGCCTTGTATATGCATTGTTATTGTTATTTAGCGCATCAGCAGTATTCCAAAGCACTAGCCACGTAACTTTCCTAAATCCCGCGAGATCTTCAAACTAATCCTAATTACAATAAATATATTAATAAAATTACATTTAAAAGATATATGAGTATTTCTCCTAATGTCGTTCTCGTTATTCTCGATCATTATCTTCATTCTCCGACAAAACGCCGTATTTCTTTCCCCAGGAGCTACAAAGAGGCAATAGAAAACTTTCGGTAGTTAGATGAACTTAGATCTTTACACCTGGTATTCAAAACAAAGATTTTTTTTTTTTTGTGTGCAAATGATAAAATTTGTGGCAAATATATATCTCTTGACGTATTCAACATGTATCGGTAGTTTTTATATATTTCCTAAATGGTAAGGTTTCTCCGATAGTAGACCAAGTACTGTATATAATATATATATATAGATGTGTCTATGTCTATGTGTGTCTATGCGCGCCAGTTATTCTTCTTTGTTAGTGTCATTTCAAGACATGACGTTTGGATAGGTCTCTGGTAGACTTGCAAGACGGCATTCCTCTTACCGCCAAAAAGACATTACATGCGGTGTAGAATCAAAAAGATTAGCTATGAATGAATGTCCTTACCCGGTGATAACACACATTGAGTTAGCGCGGTTTCGATATGGGTCCGTTCAGGCCAAATACAAATATAGGCCTACAATCTATTTCTGGAGGTGTACTGTACAGTTTTCACGCCATTACATGTTGTGTATGAGTTGTATGATCTATGTGTTTGGTATGTAAATATATTTGTGTATGTGTTTCAAAGGTGGGTGTTTGGGGAGTGTTTATTATTTTCAATAGTTGGATCGAAAGTCTAAATCCGATGACCCAAATACCATTCCAATGCCGTAGATAATTGCGAAATAAAACACGTTAATTCTACTAGGAGAAATCACGAAAGTATTAAACACACACTATTAACACGTTATATACTAAAACACACACTATTAACACACGCTGAGGCTTAATTTTAACGTGGGGCTTGAAACTTATTTTCATGAAGGAACCCCGATACACGTTTATCTTCCCTCTTAATCTTGCAAAAAATAAACATCTTAAACAAAAGAAAACTTAATAAATTTTCATTTATAAGTAACTCCCTTTCATTCTAAATCTTCTGTGTTAAAAAAAAAAACCAAATTGATGCTTATCAAAAACAATGTGTAAATAAACTCGTCTGTTAACACTTCTCTTGAGACCATGGCGCTTACATCACGTGACAATATGGTAGCATGGAATAGTTTTAAGGAAAAGAAAGATAAGCAGGCAAAAGAAGTGATGGGAAGACAACATTTAGGAATAGACGGGTCTGTTAATGAAAGATACTCTAATCCTGGCAAGACAGAGAGGAATGGAGAGAGATGGTCAACAGGTCATGTATCGTGTCTTAACAGTCCGAAAGATTACAGAACCAGGAAAAAGATGATTAGGCAGACATAGAAAGCGATGGGAAGAAAACATAAAAGAACGGACAGACCTGTCATTAAAAGAGATTCAATCCAAGGCAAACGAAACGAATGGAGAAAGTCGGACGACAGATCATGTGTGGTGCCCCAAGGGTTAATCAGATTATGGTATAGATGAAGATGATGTAAAGTCTGTTAATGTGTTTCTAAGATTATCAACAGCGTGCAACTTTTACCTTTTTTAATGACTGCTAGTGGTTTCCCTTGTTCATCCGACTGGACATTCACTTGACCACCAGCTGAGCGGACAAGGTTGGCCAAAGCTTCACCATCTTGCCAGTCGCTCTGGAAATAAAGAGTCGCAAAATGTTGTGGTCATACTGATGTCAAGGTCATCCACTAGACAGACAGAATAATCATTAGTCCAACTATTTTACAGCAGTTTAACTTAAGAATTGTGTCGCCAGTAAATTGGTTATTTCTCTTGGGTAATGCCAGATACAATACGGTATTTGTTTACATGTCTCTGATGCTCTTTCAGAATTGAATATTGTTAGGCTTCAGCCCAAACCCCCGCTGGACGGCTGGCGATGAAAGACTTATTTCCCTTTTCTAAATAAAACAAAATTAATTCATTACCAGTAATTACTTAGTTAATTGGTTAATGTATTCTATTCATTTATGTGTAGTCGTCGACAATAAATAATTGTTCCAAGTGTTCAGATATACCCGAGAATGGGAAGTGGGAGAGCAAAACGTGTAAATGACTCCTGCAAGGTAGACAACTCAAAGGGAGGTAATATAAGCTTGATAACCCTCCATAGGAAAATATGAGAGATCTCTCCAAGGGAGAGCAGCAAATTAAATTATTCATTTATCCATAGTTTTTAGAAGCAGACGACCAAAAACAAACGTCACTCTCGAACGCGGTAGAACAACTTTTTTTTTTCATCGTCTGAATTTGCGAGGAGAGGGGATGGGGCACTTACGTTGTTGTTTTTTTGTCAGTGTCTAATAATAGAAGGCTGGCTACACACACAGGCACATACATACACATACATTTATACCCTTTGTTATATGTACAAGGAGACATCTCGCACCAAACTAGATTTGCGCAGTGTGCCCTTTGTAGCATCTGCACTTTACGGTGTATTCTGACATATACCAGGGACTATACACAAATGTTAACCTTTTTGCTTTGCTTCTCTAGACCGTGAGGGAGTTGTGGTGATATGCGCAACCAAAGTTTCCTACTCCTATAGACGGCTGTAAGACGAAAGAAGGTTCTAGACTTAAACTTATTATCATAGCACTGGAATGTGAAACTCAGTTGGTTTAATAACTTTTTTAAGTTGGGATAAGTGAAACTGGTCACAGCCTAACTTTCCTATTACTATTTATGAAAACCATACTCGTATATACTCAACATTCCTATTACTATTTATGAAAACGATACTCGAAGACACAACTTTCTTCTTACTATATATGATAACAATACTCGAATACTCAACATTCGTCTTATAATTTATGATAATACTCGAATACACCACTTTCATGTGAAGTATCGACTTAAACACATGATGTAGAAACAATGCTTACGTCACAAATGACTTTTACAAATTGAAGATTTACACGAGAAATTAACCAAATTCAAGGTCGCTAAATTGAACTTTAATGTTGCCAACTAAATTTAAAAACAAAAAAAGAGCACCAAACGGAAGACCTTAGTCTACAGTGCTAAAAAAATGGACAAAAAAAGTATTAGATAATTTTAAAAAGAAACTAGCTATTTTATAATTTTGTCCTCCCTTGATAAAAATCTCTTGTACAACTAGGAACTTTTATGCTGGTTAAATAGTTTACATTAGAGTAACATGTGACCATAGACTATATAGTATAGTGACAGTATAGTCTACGACGGTCTATTAATATGGAGAGTGTGTGTGTGTGTGTTCGTGTTTCCAGGGTGAGGATGAAGAAAGGGAGCATTAATTGTTTGTCTTGTAAAATGAAGCATGATAAGCAGCTATGTCATAATCTAGGTCAGAACGGGATAAGACCAACATATCCCGCAATAAACAACTATTGTACCCGACACTGTCCACTGTCCACACTGTCACACAAACTGGCTTTTCCTCTACATTACACTTTGACTTAAGTCAGCAACAATCATTTTTGCTCCCTACGAAAACAAGTTCTTTAAAGAAGATAATGGTTAAAGGATGCACATATTTGACTGAATGAAAATTGATAGCTTTCAAAGTAAAAAAAAAAGTCCCGCCTTTCAGACCTTGTGATCTATGGGGCTAATAATGTAAAGGTCATCTGTTTCTGTGGCCCACGGTTAACGAGGGTGTCATGTGGCCAGCACAACGACCAACCGCCTTTACTTTTCCACAACTAATGTTAGGTACCCAATAGAACTGGGTGAACTCAGAGTCGCCCTAAAGATCCAGAAATTAAAAATTCCAGTCTTCACCAGGATTCGAACCGGGGACCCCCGGTTCGGAAACCAAGCGCTTTTCCAAACAGCCACCGCGTTTTCAAAGATTTAGACAAATTCATTCTTTCCGAGATGAATCTTTCGTTTTAGTCTAAGTGAAAACATGAGCAACTCGGACTAGACTTCTGCTACAATAGCAACAGTACAGAAATAAACAAATTGAAACATTTGCAACTATCCTCACTTCACCATGCCTTCAACCA
Organism: Biomphalaria glabrata; assembly: GCF_947242115.1. NCBI lineage: Eukaryota > Metazoa > Mollusca > Gastropoda > Planorbidae > Biomphalaria > Biomphalaria glabrata. The sequence continues at coordinate 2,892,851 of NC_074725.1, forward strand.
CGTTCAGTTAAGGTTGCCTTTTTAAAAACAAAAATTGTTTCATTTGACGCTTTAATCAAAGATTTGTTTCAGAAGTAATTGTTGTTCCCTTTTTTTTATTTCTGAAATACGTTCGCGCCGTTTTCGTTCATCGCCAGATGTTATGTCGACGTGAAACGTTAATTTGATAGAAAAAATATATGGATAACGGATGCTAGCGGTTGCGTAGCAACCATGGCGCTAAGAGGTTCAAAGCGCCGGGACCCACGACCAAACAGAGGCCCAAACAGTAAAATTTAAATGCTTCAAATCATTGCATACTTTAGCTTCAGCCATTATATATTTATAGATATTAAATTAATTAGATATGAAAAATGTGAAGGAAATCTAAGGAAAGGTAACTCTTCAGTTGTCACTACTCTGTTTCATAAAATGCTGACGTGTTTGATTTTAAATAATAAGAACAAAAAGAATAGTAATAATTGTATTAACAAATAATTAAACAATACGAAAGTACTCTATAGATAAGATTATGTCTGGTTTTTTTTTTTCTTTAACTGCTATTCGTTTAATATATTGACGTATTAGCGCTAGTTTAAATCCATCTAAAATTATTATAAATTGACAGAAAATTACATGTTATTATAATAGAACTTCCAGGTTCCATAATTGATATGAAACAGCATAAGAGCTATGTAACTTAAAGAGTTACATTGTTAATAATGTAAATTAGACAAAAAGAATAGTAATAATTGTATTAACAAATAATTAAACAATACGAAAGTATTCTATAGATAAGATTATGTCTGGGTTTTTTTTTCTTTAACTGCTATTCGTTTAATATATTGACGTATTAGCGCTAGTTTAAATCCATCTAAAATTATTATAAATTGACAGAAAATTACATGTTATTATAATAGAACTTCCAGGTTCCATAATTGATATGAAACAGCATAAGAGCTATGTAACTTAAAGAGTTACATTGTTAATAATGTAAATTAGACAAAAAGAATAGTAATAATTGTATTAACAAATAATTAAACAATACGAAAGTATTCTATAGATAAGATTATGTCTGGGTTTTTTTTTTCTTTAACTGCTATTCGTTTAATATATTGACGTATTAGCGCTAGTTTAAATCCATCTAAAATTATTATAAATTGACAGAAAATTACATGTTATTATAATAGAACTTCCAGGTTCCATAATTGATATGAAACAGCATAAGAGCTATGTAACTTAAAGAGTTACATTGTTAATAATGTAAATTAGACAAAAAGAATAGTAATAATTGTATTAACAAATAATTAAACAATACGAAAGTACTCTATAGATAAGATTATGTCTGGGTTTTTTTTTCTATAACTGCTATTCGTTTAATATATTGACGTATTAGCGCTAGTTTAAATCCATCTAAAATTATTATAAATTGACAGAAAATTACACGTTGTATTAATGAAACTTCCGGGTTTCAAAATTAATTTCAAAGGATATTTCAATGATAAAACAGCATGAGATCTATGTAACATAAAAGAGTTACATTGTAAATAATGTATATTAGACTTATATTGTTAGCCTACAGATGCATGTACATCTATGGACATTAGTAAACTGAATTGATCACTCCACAGATACTATGTTTCTGTATTTTTAGTATGTGGTGATTCTAACAGAATATCAGGACATCTCGGTGTCAACTGGTGGAGACTAATTGTCCCCAGGTTTCATTGGGGTACAAAAAAATTCGCCGGACTAGACATGCTAGTAATCATAATCTACTTCTATCTAGTCCACTAATTCATGATATTCTGACACTAAATTTCTCTTCAACTCACTGCTATGTTGTTTAGCCTCAATCTTGGTTTGACGAAAAGATGACAGTCATGGGCATCTGGAAAACGAAGCCTGTTCTGTCAATTTGTCGAGGTTTCTCAACTTATGACGTAAAATAAACAGACATAGCAATAAAGCTCCTGTGGACCTTTCAGCCAGTATACAATGGTACAAAAGGCAAGCCTCGCCCACAGTTTGAGAATGACAGAGTAATGATAACACGCAATCAATAGCAACTTAGTGAATCATGTGTCACAGAAATGTTGGACTTTAATAGTAACTAAAGACAGTGAGCATCAAAAAACCCAAAACTCAAGCATTTCGTCTCGTTTGAGATGTAAACATATGTGGGATACAGGAGAAACTTCATGTGTCTAGATGTAAGCACATGTGAGATGTAGGACTTTCCCGTGTCTAGATGTAAGCACATGTGAGATGTAGGAGTTTCATGTGTCTAGATGTAAGCACGTGTGAGAGGTAAGAGTTTCATGTGTCTAGATGTAAGCACGTGTGAGAGGTAAGAGTTTCATGTGTCTAGATGTAAGCACATGTGAGAGGTAAGAGTTTCATGTGTCTAGATGTAAGCACATGTGAGATGTAGGAGTTTCATGTGTCTAGATGTAAGCACATGTGAGATGTAGGAGTTTCATGTGTCTAGATGTAAGCACATGTGAGATGTAGGAGTTTCATGTGTCTAGATGTAAGCACATGTGAGATGTAGGAGTTTCGTGTGTCTAGATGTAAGCACATGTGAGATGTAGGAGTTTCATGTGTCTAGATGTAAGCACATGTGAGATGTAGGAGTTTCATGTGTCTAGATGTAAGCACATGTGAGATGTAGGAGGACTTTCCCGTGTCTACATGCAAGCACATGTGGGATCTAGGAGGACTTTCCCGTGTCTAGATGCAAGCACATGTGGGATCTATGAGGACTTTCCCGTGTCTAGATGTAAGCACATGTGAGATGTAGGAGGACTTTCCCGTGTCTAGATGTAAGCACATGTGAGATGTAGGAGGACTTTCCCGTGTCTAGATGTAAGCACATGTGAGATGTAGGAGGACTTTCCCGTGTCTAGATGTAAGCACATGTGGGATCTAGGAGGACTTTCCCGTGTCTAGAGCAGGACAATAGGACAATGAAATGAGTGCATGGTCTATGAACTGTTTCCGAACAAAGCTTTACAGCATTACGGTATATGACATTTGTAATGAAGTTCAACAGCAGATTTACAGGAAAGATGGGGGGTGTCCTCCAACCTTCTTCCAGAACTCTCTGGGCTGTTTCTTAGTCTTTGACACCTTCAGTCGTATCCCCCCCCCCCTTTTTTTTTTCTCTTCTGCCCCAGTCTAAAAGATACTCAGGTTTGATTAGTCTGTTAAAATATCGCCCCATCACGTGTAGCAGTATTGATGACAGACATACAGGTGTGTATACTGTGTGACATGTAACAGGATGGGGAGGTACCATTCATGACAGACCGACAGGATATACTGACAGACCGACAGGATATACTAATGGAATTGTTGACAGCGTAGTGTTTTTAGACTGTTACTTTTTCTTAAAATAATTGTCTGAGAAAAAATGTTATGATTATATCACAAGGTCCTCGGGGCTTACAAAAACCTTCCTTCAGGGAACAGTATCAGAAAAAAAGAAGAAGATTGAGACAGAGGAATTGATGGGAATATAATATTAAAGAATTGACGGGCCTGTCATTTAAAGAGATTCTATTCAAGCCAAAAGGAAGAGAGAAATGGAGAAAGACAGTCGACAGATCAGTTGTGGTGCCCCAACGATTCAACAGATGAAGAGAATGGGTGAAGGTGTTGCTGGTAGAGTGTGTTAGGAACATATAGACCTAAAATGAAGATCTCTTTAATAAGGCTTGTTGTTTATTAATAAAGTTAGTTGCTTAACTCTTTCTCTCCGAACTGACGATACCAGCGTTGATTCCACCTGAATGTGGTAAATAATTACGGAGAGAAAATGTTAATAATGAGTCTTGAGTCTCTTCAGTTAGTTTCCGTGAGTGGGCGAAATTAAGAAACATGAAGACTTTACTATCACACCATGCTCGCACATACACAAGTAAATTTTTCCCTTTTCAGACCTTGTGGTCTATAGGGCAGATGATGTAAAGGTCATCTGTTTCTGTGGCCTACGGTTAACGAGGGTGTCATGTGGCCAGCACAACGACCAACCGCCTTTACTTTTCCCCAACTAATGTCAGGTACCCATTAGAGCTGGGTGGACTCAGAGGCGCCCGACTATCCCGAAATTAAAAATCCCAGTCTTCACCAGGATTCGACCCCGGTTCGGAAGCCAAGCGCTTTACCTCTCAGCCACCGCACCCCCACATACGCAAGTAAATCGACTAAATTTTATAGCACGTTGTTAATATCTTGAAAAGAAATTCAACCCAAATAATATTTGCAACTAAGCAATGGGTTAAAACATGACCCAAGAGTTTAATACTGATTTTTGGCATATCTATTTTTTAAAATTCTTATCTATAATTATTTTTAGAGCAAATACTTTGGTTACTAGACACGGTACATATATCTAGACTACGTTGGTCTAATTAGACTAGTCCAATATAGTAATAAAAACAGATGAAATTTAGCAGTAATAGATTTGGTCTGCAACTGGTGGCATATAGTTTGTAGTTATCATTGCTAGAGTTAATAATATCAATGTTTCTTTTTTTATTTCGGGTCACTGGGTCAGAGTTGACATGTAGATAACAAGTGAAAGAAAATCAGATCTATATAACAAAGATGAGATGACCCAGATACGAAGTGCGTGATAAGTTCCAGAATGAAATATATTGAAAACAAAACAACAAAGAAAGAACACATTTTGAATGCGATTAAAGTATGAACGAATAGTGTTAGCAAACGATTTAGCTGACATATCGAACTGAATAAAATAAACACTGATAGATTTTTAAAAACATGTTTCTTTCTTATCTATCTTTTATATTATCTTATATATTAAAGACGGTACTTCCAAAAAGAAGGTAATTATGCCCTACGCATTTCATGTGTCAACCTAGTCATGCGTGTTAATCAATGACTTAAACTCTGCTAAGTCGTTAGTTTTCTTGGCTGATTCAGGCTACCCTTTCCATTCTCTATGTGCAGCTAGTGTGAAGTATCTTACATAATTGTACGTTTATCTGAAACAAAACCCTTAGAGAACATTAAACACCTTGTCACGGACCTTTTTTTTATCACACAAACGTAGTCATAATGACACACTACAGCCGGAAGAGAAGATTCAACAATTCTGATGCAAGAAAGTCGAGAAGAACCGCGTTAACGGAGACGTTTTAAAATGTCGTCTTCTATCAAATTTGAGTCAATATTGTTGAACTTGGCTGAGCGGTAAAGCGCTGGGGGTTTCCGGGCTCGAATCCTGGTGAAGACTGGGATTTTTAATTTCGGGATCTTTTTGGCTCATCTGAGTCCACCCAGCTCTAATGGGCAACTGACAATAGTCGCGAAAAGTAAAGGCGGTCCGTCGTTGTGCTGGCCACATGACACCCTCGTTAACCGTGAGCCCCAGAAACAGATGACCTTTACATCATCTGCCCTATAGACCACAAGGTCTAAAAATATATTTACTTTACTTTTTTTACGTATATAACTTCTCTTATAATAATAATAATAATCTTTATTATCCGTAAGGAAATTTGTCTTACAATTTGTGCATTACACCAAACAAAAAACATTATACCTATAAGAAACCAAAGTGTACATTCACACCAGACTCACTCATAATTTACATGTGACAAAAGGAACGTCTCTAAATTATAAGATAAGATAAGATAATAAATGATAGCTCGACTGACTGTATCAGTCTGTATGAAGTGAGCCACAAAGACCACTCGGATATCGGCTCGGTATTTCTTCTATTGTGTTTTAAAAAGATCTTTTCCGAAACCACTATCATTCTTAGCCCTTTCTTTGAGTTTTAGTTTTCTCTACTGGCCACTGGCCAATAACTGGTCAAGAAATTCTCAACTTCAAGCTTCGCCGGACATCTAGAAATACGTACATTTTTGCAAAGCTTATTACAAAGCTTATATTAACTCTGTCTGTCTGTCTGTCTGTCTTTGCACTGTCTTGGAACACTTCATTTCTCCCGATTCACATTCACGGAACAAGCTAAAACTTTGCACTTTGTCGATGACAACACATTATTTAATAAAATAAATAACCAGTTAGTAAATTAATTAGTGGTAATTAATTAATTGTGTTTTTATATAGAAAAGAAAGATACATCTTGCAGTTTGAGATATATGGCCTTAATTGTGCGGTTCTTAATTTTATTTTACATAAGCTTTTGTTTTTTAGAAAGTATTTTTTTTTTTTAAATATTTTTCTTATTCTTTCTAATCTGGCCTATAGTGTCAACTAGTTTACTGGACTGAATGTGCAGTCGAGCGTGACAATATTTTTTAAGGTTACCATTTAATGCACTCGTTCATCTATAACAGTCATATAACTATTGGTCTGTCAACATGTTTGTATTCAGAGTGTGACAGTAGTAGTTAGATCTCGTATACTTTTACTTACTAAGCAAACGAGTCAAACATTTTCATGATCTGTTTTACCATGAAACACATGCACCCAGTGAAACAACGATAGAAACATATATCACGGAAACAGAAACATTTATATAAAACATTCGACAAGATAAAACCCAGAGAAATTTCAAAGCTTGTAGGGTTGAAGTTTGGATGGTTGAAGGATGGCTGCCTGGTCGTGCGGTTTGCGCGCTGGACTGTCGTTCAGATTTATCGATGGCCCCGGGTTCAGACCCTGCCCGCTCACATCCTCCGTCGTCCTGCGGGAGGTTTGGACTAGGAAGTAAACCATCTTCAACTCTGAAGGAACATCCGAAACATGTCAAACATTTTACAAACATTTTACAAGTTTAAAACCCGAAGTGAAAAAATTTCATTACAGAAATAAATTGCGTGGGTGGAGGGAGGCTAGTCTGGCGTTCGAGTGTCTTGAGCAGGGAGCCTTCTTCTTGTCCGTTTTGTGACATTCATTATGACCGCAAAACTGTCATCGTTGTGACAGGATCACGTGACGTGAGTGTGTCATGCGGTGGGACAATGAGAGTAGCGTGCTTCCCCCCCCCTCCCCCCTCCTCTTTCAACCCTATTACTTCATACTAAATCTGTCGACGTGTGTTGTTTGAAACATGTTTTGAACGTTCCGCAGGTTCGGTTAGCCAATCGTTTGACCACTCATCCCCTGCGCCCCCCACCCAAGTTTCTTAGAGTCTGTTCTATTTCGCAACATTTCACCACATTTCACCACATTTCGCCACATTTCACCACATTTCACCACATTTCGCTATATTTCACCACATTTCGCCACATTTCACCACATTTCGCCACATTTCGCCACAGTTTCTTTATTATTTCGCGATATAAATGTTTTACCTTAGGGTTACTCGACCAGGCAGTTATCTATAACTACAGTGGAGGGCGCGGTGACTTTCGAACTGAGAGATCCAGGGTTCAAATCCTGGGATTTCTAATTTAGGGATCTTCATGACGCCTCTGAGCCCACCCAACGCTAATGGATACCTGACATTAGATGGGGAAAAGTAAAGGCCACACGACACCCTCCTAACCGAGGTGCCAGGGCTTGTCTTAAGCATAGGTAAACTAGGCAGCCGCCTAGGGCCTCCATTCGGTAAATGCTTCCCACAGCACTAGAAAACAAGTTTTAGAAAAATTGTGAAATTTGGATCAGATCTCAACAACAGTAGATCATTATGACTCTATATTTACTTGCCAAACTGTGTCTCTACTAAGAATTTCATTCATCTGTAGATTTAGATATAGACAGGTTTTTAATAAATATCTTAATTTTATTTTTTGCTATTTATTTATTTTATTTTTTTTTAGTTTATTTTAAGCCACCAGTATCAATTCGTCTAGGGCTTTCAAGTATCTAAGGCCGGCCTTGGAGTGGGCCAAAGAAACAGTTGACTTTAACATCCTCTGCCCAATAGATTGCAAGTTCTGAACGGGGTACCATTACTTTGTAGAGAGTTCAATGCTTAAGAAAATGAAGAATCCACTGAGTCATTTATTGCTAAAGTATTTCCAGTAACGTCCCCAAACCGATTCATTTCTCAAGTGGTTTACCAGTCTTCCCTGATAACCTGTTACAATCTCTTTAGTGTCATAATCATTAACAACTAATTTAGAATAAAAGGTATTTTCTGCCTTTAGCATGGTATACAGTAACGCTTAGCAACGCTAATGGAATTTCAACGATTTTGAGTGCTATTTGCATCAAACACCACTTCAAAATTATAATAAGTGAAGTGGATCTAAACTGAAAATTAAAAACTTGGCCAGCTTGAGCTCCCGTAAGAAATAATTTATTACGGTGATTCATAATCGCCAATTTTTCAGAAATAATACAGATCAACGAAACGGCAAATTAATACAGAAACATTACTTCTCTCAAAACTTCAATGGCTTTTTTTTCGTAGCGTATAAACTACAACTTCTACGACTAACTTGAATAGCAGACGACCTGAAAGCGTACAACTGAACGGACGGGGTTGAAACACGAAGAAAGAGTACATGGCTAAATATATGCTCCACCTGTGTAACTGGTGATAGAGGTGTGTCACATTGAGCGCTATGCTTTTATATAGAGCTGTATGACTGGTTGCATGTTAATGGACCATAGAGTTTATAGGGGCCTTTTCAATGAAAGGTACCTTTTTAGTGTGAGGGGGTTCTTCAAAGTGAGCTTCTGTGAAGAGCGTTTTTGTTTAGTTTGAGGGTGAGCATTTTATTATGAGACTTGCTTTTAGATTGTAGGCCAACTGTATGTATTTTAGGCCAGTTTTATGTGTTTGGTCCAACTGTATATGATTGTAAAAAATGTAGGCGCCAGATAATTAGGCAATCGGAAATTTAGGCGTCTCCCCTCGCCTGAATCCTTTGATGTCTATATTATATAACGACTCTTAATCCAAAACCATTTTTTCCACGCATTCTCATGATTGTCATTTTTCCATTTTGTCAGATTTTCTTTTGTATCATGAAAATGCAGTTAAAATTGTTATAGTTGGTATTTTTTATAACGTCACCAAAAGCCCAAAGCCTAACGGTAAAATAAATCATAATTTTTAAAAAATTATGTTCAAAATTAAGGTCGCTTTTAAAGAGTGCCTAATTTTTAGGTGACTAATTTTCCACCTTGTCAAAAAGTGCCAAATTTACCGGTGACTAAATTCCAGGTGACTAAATTTCCTGGTGCCTAAATTAGCGGGTGCTTACATTCCCGGGTTCCTAAATTATCAGTGCCCAAATTTTCAGTGCCTAAATTTCCAGACACCAGCAATACTTACGAAAGCTCAAGCTGGCCAATGTGTACAAATGTAGACTAATTGTAGATAGAGCTAATGTATGCGTGTATGTATACAGCCAGATGATGTATGTACCAATTGCATGTATGTAGGTCAGCATCTGTTTGTATGTAGGTCAGCATCTGTTTGTAAGTAGGCCAACTGTATAAATGTAGGCCAGCTGCTGTATGTATGTAGACCAACTGTATAAATGTAGACCAGCTGCTGTATGTATGTAGACCAACTGTATAAATGTAGGTCAGCATCTGTTTGTATGTAGGCTAACTGTAGAAATGTAGGCAAGCATCTGTTTGTATGTAGACCAACTGTATAAATGTAGGCCAGCTGCTGTGTGTATGTAGACCAACTGTATGTATGTAGGCCAGCTGCTGTATGTATGTAGGTCAGTTGCTGTATGTATGTAGACCAAATGTATGTATGTAGGCCAGCTGCTGTATGTATGTAGACCAACTGTATGTATGTAGGCCAGCTGCTGTACGTATGTAGACCAACTGTATGTATGTAGGCCAGCTGCTGTGTGTATGTAGACCAACTGTATGTATGTAGGCCAGCTGCTGTATGTATGTAAACCAACTGTATGTATGTAGGTCAGTTGCTGTATGTATGTAGACCAAATGTATGTATGTAGGCCAGCTGCTGTATGTATGTAGACCAAATGTATGTATGTAGGCCAGCTGCTATATGTATGTAGACCAACTGTATGTATGTAGGCTATCTAGGTGTATGTTTGTATGCCTATTGTTAGTACGTAGGCTTGCTCTTTGAATGAATCAATGTTTGTATGTATGCCTACTCTTTAATTTGTTAAATATAGATCTATGTTTGTTTATGTGACTACATTTTGACTCTTTGAATGTAGGTCAGTGTTTGTTTGTATGACAACACTTTGAGTCTTTGAATGTAGGTCAGTGTTTGTATGTATGACAACACTTTGAGTCTTTGAATGTAGGTCAGTGTTTGTATGTATGACAACACTTTGAGTCTTTGAATGTAGGTCAATGTTTGTATGTATGACAACACTTTGACTATTTGAATGTAGGTCAGTGTTTGTATGTATGACAACACTTTGACTATTTGAATGTAGGTCAGTGTTTGTATGTATGACAACACTTTGCAGGTTGGACAACTGTTGGTATGGCACGCAAGACAGTGATTGAATAAGCGTACACATGGAGTCAAATATTTATCGATTGACTAATCGATTAATGTATTCATAGAAATATTGATTGATTTGACTCCACGAAAAGCCTGTTTGATCACATATTTAATCAACCGTTCTGTTACCTCAAATAATAAACTTACTTTTTAGAAAAAAATAATCCAATTTCACAAAACTAGAGAATACATCAGTGTTAAATCCGCGAATGGTATCTGACATGTCTCCACAGATAGAAACAGATCAAGCTGGTTCCAGACTGACAGGACATAGACTGCAGCCGGATACTTTAGCTCCACCCAGGCGAGCGACGGAGAAAAGTACAAGAAATCGATGCGCCAAGTGTTGACAACGTAACCTGCGTGATGGAACACGCATGCCCCAGAGGTCACCAGTCCACTTTGACTAGAAGATGCCATTTCCTTGATATATCAGGTCTTCATATTCATTTTCTCTATAACCACAACAACTTCTCTAAAAAAGAACTTAAATGCAGTGGGGGCTGGACTGAGCTTCGGATTACGCAACCAAGGCTTCGATCCTGGTGAAGACTGGGATTTTTAATTTCGGGATCCCTTTGCGCATCTAAGTCCACCCAGCCCTAATGGGTACCTGACATTAGTTGGGGAAAATAAAGGCGGTTGGGCGTTGTGCTGGCCACATGACACCCTCGTTAACCGTAAGCCGCAGAAACAGATGCCCTTTACATCATCTGCCCTATAGACCACAAGGTCTGAAAGGGTAAATTTTACTTTGTTATGCCCAAACTACGACCCGCTGATTATAGACTAAATTAACCGTTACTCGGTGCTCTTCTGACCACAGGGTAAAATCAAGCCACGGAAATTCATTTCCATTGCACTATACTGTTTTGCGGTGTCGTGGCCAGTGACTTTATTTGACCCACCTGCTGGAGTTCAATGACTGCAAATGAGAAACGCGTGCAGCACAGTCTAAAGTTTTAGCGCAGTCAATGTTCTCTGGCCATCCGTGTGTTCCTTGGACATCTTTATTCCTTGGTCATTTATGTGTAGAATGGCCTTCCATTGTGTTCCCTTGTCAACTTTATGTTCCATGACTATCATTATGTTCTCTGTCCATCTTTATGTTCCCTGGCCATCTTTATGTTCCTTGACCATCCTTGTGTTCCTTTGCAATCCTTGTGTTCCCTGGTCATTGGTCATCTGTGTGTTCAACGGTTACCTATTGTCTGTTTATTCAATGGACTCCCTTTACTCCTTTGCGTATGGACATGGAAGATTGAATAGTTATCTATTGTTTCTAAAGTCTCGTCCTATTTTGCAGGTTTGTTTTCACGACCTGTAAAAGGGGACTAATTCAGCTTATACCACCACTTCAGTCAAGTACTATTTCTTTCCCTTGTTCGAGAACCTAACAAAATTATTTATTACCAATAGTTAATTAACTAATAGTTTAACTTTTTTTATGGATTCTTGTGTTGTCAGGTATAAAAAATAATTGTGCTAAATTTCAGCTTGATTCGAGATTGGGTGTGGGAGAAATAACGTGTACAAACTTTTTACCAGACAGCCGGAGTAAATTGATTGAAGCTTTGTAAAATAAAATGCCATAAAATGTCAACTCCTGTGAATAAAAATGATATGACTTCATTGAAACTATAATACTTCTGAGTTGAATGTCGCCGAAGTTGTAGTTTTTCAACAAGTGACCTCGGCAATCCATCAACTGACATTGTCAAAGAACAACAAAGAGGCGTAAAAGTTTGAAACAAACACGCACACACACACACACACCGCGAACACACACACACATATCTTACAAATTGTTGAACTACTGAATTTATGGAACTTTGAAAAGAGAGTACACTGTCTATCTATCAATCTTCGCACCAGTGTATTTAACAGGTGAACACAACTTCGCATAAATAGAATACCGGTTTATCTAATTGCCTTTTTAATAGTATTTATTTAATGTTAAATTTAGAGGGAATAAAGAGAAAATGGTCTGGAGGAAATAAAAAAATAGAGAGATAGACTTATATATATAAATATGGGCTATTCTTTTTCTCCTGTTTAAACATTGTGCGCGTGTTTTTATATGATGAATGATTAAGAACATACTTAATGAAACAGACTAGAGTAACACCTTTAGTAAAATCACTAAATTTAGAAAGCCTTCAGGAGAGAAGACTCAAAAGTAAAGTAGCAATTATACAAAAAACACTGAATCATAATCTTCAAATACAAAAACAAAATTTAATAAAATACTCTGAAAGACACAAAACTAAAGGCGGATTCCTCGTCCCATATGCTAGGACAAATTTGTACAAATGCTCCTTCTTTCCTAAGGCTAAAAGTGCATGGAATGGGTTGCCTGAGCCAGCCAGGAAAAACAATGACTTGGCAGAATTTACGTCATTGGTTAACATGCATGTCTAGATGCATGACGCGTAGGACGTAATCTTCTTCTTTTTTCTTTAACTGACGTCTGTATTTTATAAGATAAGAAGACTACGATTAACACAAGGATACGCAAGGGGGCGTAATTATCATCTCTTCTGCAGTAACGTCTATGATTTATTAGATAAGATAAATAAGACTAGTATGTTTTACTTCGGGATTCTTGTGACATCCCTGATTCCACCCAACTCTAATGGGTACATGTCATTAGTTGGGGAAAGTAAAAGCCATTGTGCTGGTCACGTGACACCCTCGTTAACCGTAGGACATAGAAACATACTGGATTTAGATCCGTTAAAAGGATCTTAAATTAGTACACAGTTATCTAAACAGATGGAAACTGTGTTTACCACATAAATATCTAAACAGACCAATTTAGAATACAGCTACAAGGGGGAGGAACTGCTGTCTGGATATATGGTAGAATAAATTGCACTATTGAAATCGGTTATTTGTGCAAATGTTTCTTTCTTATAGATTATGTTTTTAATTCGGCTAGAAAAAAATAAAATTGTAACAGGTTCGTATATGAGCAACTGTAAACATGAACAAATTAACATAAAATATTAATTAGACTACACTTCATTTTTATTTTTAGAAATTTCGTGGAGGCAACTGTCAGAGCAAGAGTAAGTGCCCCTGTTTTATCACAAATCTTATCATGACAGAAGACTTTGACACATTATTCCAATAACTGAAACCAATATTCTATCTACTCAGGTCCTCGGGACTCGCAAAGACCTTCCTTCGCGAAACCGTACCAGGAAATAGTAGAAGAGGCAGACAGAGAAAGCGATGGGGGAAAAAAACATAAAAGAATGGACGGGCCTGTCAGTGAATGAAATTCTATTCAAGGCAAAAGACTGAGAGGAATGGAGAAAGACGGTCGAGAGATCTAGTGTGGTGCCCCAACTGTTTAACAGACTAAGGTAAAGGTGAAGGTTGAGCCTGAAGGTTTTCATAAGTTGAGCCTGTTTCCATAAAAAAAAAAAAAGATTTATCTAAAGCATGGCCCTATCAAATTTTTCTTAAAACTTAATGTATTTTTGTTTATATTTTTCTTTCATAAAATAAAAAAATATATTACGTCCTACGCTAATCGATATGCTATGCACATCCATTCATGTTAGCCACCCATTCCACTTTGTCAATGGTTTTACTGGCTCATTCTTGCAAACTATCCCATCGGATCACTGACCCATCCTCTGACTATAATTTAGAAACTTCTATACTTTCATCAAAGATAATCTACTCTAACCATGATACTCTCTAACTATCAATAAATTATTGATTACATGTTATTTTAAAGGCCCGAGTCACAAATTTATAAGAGCTTCTAAAGCTTTCCTGAATTTAAAAAAAAATGGAAAAAAAATCAATAGGATATGTCCAGGACCGAATTTAAAATTATTTAGGTCCTAAGTTATTTGAAATATGGGGCCCTTTAAAAATCCCATCACTGGCTACTCCGGGACTACTCCCTTGTCATTATCTAGTGTAAATATCAGTGTAAAAGTTTTATGGATGTCCCCGAGAAAGCGGTGACCCTAATCTACTGAACTAGGTGTGTAGCTTATCAATGTGACAATGATAACGTTAAGATTATATAAAACTCATTATGGCAACTTACAAAATGTTAGAAAGTATATATCCTTTATCTCCTATGAAAAAAATTAATAATATTCAAAAGTTAACTCCTCTTTACGTCTGCCACTCAGACGACTATCCAGTACGTTTGAAAACTTGTTTAGCAACTGTCTGCTGTGTGTTCTATCATAGTTTGTATTGCATTTCCATAAGACCTGGGCCTATAACCGTTTTTTTTTCCTCTTTCATATTTCTTGTCTGTGAATATGTCACTGTATTTTTTTTAACGCTCCATTCATGGGGTCAAATATTTAGAGAGTTCTTTTCATGAAATGATTTCGTTAAATTGTAAATATTAGAACCGCGTTTCATTGAGTCACACCCTCCCTTACGGTCCGACTCTGAAGGCTATCAGCACTATCTTTGAATAACACCTCCAGAGTATACTCTAGATCTATGTGTGGGCAGATATGTATTAATATAGGATGGCAAGGTGCATACTATAAATAGGTTTAGTTCTAAAAGATTTCACTGTACAAGGCTCTAGGGTTGAATTATATGCTATCTATTATATTGACGAGTTTGTTCGCTGTTATGAACTATGGATACGTATTAAACGAAGTATAGAAGTTCATTATAAGAAATTTCGACCTAATGTGCTATGTAATGTCTCGATAATTATTGAGAATTGTGTTGCTGACACTATCTAATAGACTTTTGGTTTCTCAAAGTAATATAACATGTGCAGTTTTTGGAGGTGTCTGTATAGTGACATATTGAAGAAACGCAGAGTTGACACAACATCTTTTCAAGTTTAATACAAAGTATCAGGGTTTTACAGTAATTAAATTATTGTTTCCTTGAAAACTTGGATGTTATTTTAACTCAACCCATGACCTTGTTAGCAACTGTTCTATACAAAAAGTCGCAAGTTTTTTTTTTTTAATTAGATATCTAAACAGCTTTAACTCAAACATGAACACAGTTTTAACTCCAATATGTAAACGACTTTAACTCAGACATGTACGCAGCTTTAACTTCAATATGTAAACGACTTTAACTCAGACATGTACACAGCTTTAACTCTAATATGTAAACGGCTTTAACTCAGACATGTACACAGCTTTAACTCCAATATGTAAACAACTTTAACTCCAATAAGTAAACAACTTTAACTCAGACATGAACACAGCTATAACTCCAAAATGTAAACGACTTTAACTCAGACATGAACACAGCTTTAACTC